>NW_022196915.1:99467058-99480207 GCF_008632895.1 Mastomys coucha | reverse complement strand
CTACCCCCCTCTAGCTTGCGGGGGTGGGGGAATGCTCACTACCCCCCTCTAGCTTGCGGGGGTGGGGAATGCTCACTACCCCCTCTAGCTTGCGGGGGTGGGGGGTGCTCACTACCCCCCTCTTATGGTAGTGTTAGCTGTGCTGTTTGCTTTGCTCTTACCATGGTCAATTTGTGAGTTTCTCAATTGTATTCCAGGAATTTCATAGTCATTTTTAATTGTCGGAAAATCATCTTGATGAATATACATCTTGGTAGCATCTACACTATTCTTTCTCTCCAATGTTGCTTGCTATCCCTCCAAAACTTACAGACAAGTGAACATGAGGTATTTTTTTTACCTTGTTCACTTTGTATTCCACATACTCCCCCCTTCCGGCCAGTATTTCCCTCATATCCCCCTCACCTCTGCCTCTGTCCCCCTCATATCCCCCTCACCTCTGCCTCTGTCCCCCTCATATCCCCTTCACCTCTGCCTCTGTGTGGTTGGAGCCTTCCAAGTTACCTCCTCTATCCCGACTTCAAGTCTCTGTGAAGATATGTGCTTTTTTCTCCCAGAGAAGGCAGAAAAACAGCTCAGCTAGGAGAACATATCCTACATACAGGCAACAGCTTTTGGGATAGCTCTAGCATCAGTTGTTTGTGACTCACAGGAAGACCAAACTACACATCTGCTGTACATGTATATATGTGCAGGAATGCCTATGTCCCATCTGTGTAGGATATTTGGTTGGTGGTTCAGGTTTTAAATGTTAATAGCAAGTTGTTTGAATGTGTAAGCTCAGTGAGTAAAACCTTAGTAAGGAATGATATCAGTATATTATTTCAGTATACAGCCCTTAACACATTTTTTGGAAACAAATTCTGTGTTTCCATTACAAGGTTTTGACAAGACAGCAGAACCACTGTCACCATGGTAGGTGAGGTGGAGATATAAGATTTAAGCATTAAAAATGTGAGTGAGAGATTGTGGTTGAAAAGGGATTAACAAATTCAATTTTTTGTTTTAGTAATGTCTGTATTATTAGGTTGATGTTATTCAGTAGTAGAAATAATACTCTAAATTCTAAGGGTAAATTTTATGATAGAGTTACTTGGAAAAGAATGACCATCCTAAAGTTTATAGGTAATACAACTTGGGGGTAAACACTGCCACCCACTGCATGACATAGAGTGAGAATCAGCAATGCTTCCAGAGAGAGAGGAACAGCTCACATGATGTGGAGAAGAAGGGGCACACCATACTTGAGGCAGAAATGAGTCACGGTTTTCTGATACAGATCACATAGGACAAAGTATCAGTGCTTTAAAAATCCACAATATATTGCAGTAACCATTCTATCTAGCTGGTTCCTTCTCTTTTTGTATGATCTTGCCCATCAGCAGTAGAGTATACTCCCATTGTAGAAGAAAAAATTATCTGCTCTGCCTTCTCTTCTCATTCTCAAGAACCTGACATTTACAGTTGGTGTTTGTGTCACAAAGTTTGTGTCACAAAGACATTTAAAGTTCTGAGTTTGTGTCACAAAGCAGAGGGCCTTGAATGTGGGTAAGATGGATGGTGAAAGTGGGAATCACTGTTGATGACTAGAGAGTTGGCAGAATGTAGAAAGGATTGAGTCCTCATTGGTGGGCTTAGAGATCTTTTCAGTTATAGTGCTTCAGTCATGGCCTCCCATCGTTCAATATTCCTCAGTGATAAAATAATGATGGAAATATGAAAAAAGTACTATGTGATGCTTGGCAAATGCACGATTTATTGCTACTATAACATTTATTTAGCTTATCACTTTCTTGGGATTTTTTTAGAGATTTGGGTAAATTTAAGATTTCCCCAAAGCTTCATAATTAGTGTATCAGGAACACCAAGAGAGCATCGACAATCCCCTCCCATTTAATATCATCTTGACATTTCACTTGTAATGTGAAAGAGATAAAAGGATTGACATTTAATTCTCCATTTTTACATCCTTTACTTTGCTAACCATCCCTATTTTAACCAGCAGTTTTCTCTATAACATATAACAGTGTGCTAGGTTTTGCAAAACTAAACCTTTTTTTTTTTTTTTTAAGTTTGTGCCAAGGGACATTTTGAGCTTTCCTTTTGTTTTGTATATGCACTTTGTGACTTTTAAGTGTGACCTTTGGTTACAGATGAGAAATAATGGACTTGCTGGTTGTTTCCCCATGTGTTAATGAGAACCTGTGTAGCCTTAGATGTTTTAAAATATCTAACATGGTTTTGAACTAATAAATATTTTAAAGTTCTCTTGGAGATATTTTTTAAGATATTATGTCAGCAGAATTCAGTGTAGATAGATTTTTTTTTAAAAAAAATTCTAACATATATTTTGCTTTTTATAAACTTACAAATAGGTATTTACTAAATATTTAATAAATACTTTAAAGGGATTCAAAAGGTGTAACACAAAATGTTTGTAAGCTCTACATTCTGGCTGTGTGTAATTGCAGCCCATATTATGCAAAGACCAAAGTATAATGCTCCATTTCACTTTTGCCCCTGGCCTTCTGTATTTTATAAGTATTCAGATTGAAGGAGATGACAGCTTGAAATATTTTAGCAAAGAGGCCAAAAAACAAGAGCAAGAAGATACCCTGACTTTTTCAGGGGTCACACTTTGAATGCTGCTTCTCTAGATTTCACAGAAAGAAAAAAAAACTACAAATGGAAACCCCAACACTTTCTTTTTCGAACAGGAACTTGATTTTATTGCAAGCTGATTTTTTTTTTTTTTAAGAAACACTATTTAACATCCATACATGGATGGTACACCAAAAATTGTGCTGAGTTAGAGTTATAACATCAAAGAGGAGAGTCAGTGTATTTAATTCAGATTTTTAAAATGTATTTCCATACTGTATGCGGCTTAATGTTCTGTTTTTCAAGTATCATAATTTTATTTTAATCTGGTGAGGTACAGATTGTATAAACATATGGCGTTATCTACTCAATACCTTTTATTGCTTAAAGTTTCAAAAGGTATATATGAAGATGCTTAGAGACTCAATGCTTGGCATTCTGTTAAGGCAAAAGTGTGGATTCGGAGAAGAGAAGGAAGACCTTGCAAAAGTGTGCCTCTGTGACTCTGCTATGTCCTAAGTCAGGAGTTCAAGCAAAAGGTATGAAATTATTTTTTGCATACATTCTTAACTGAAAAATCATAACTGGTTCTTTATTATTGACCTAGTATCACAACTATGGTTAACTACTTACCCTAAGTGTGAAACTCTGAGCACACAGGAAACCGTCATTCTGAGAAACTATTTCAAAGCAATATTTAACAGAATAAAAACCACTGTAAAATGCAAAATGCAAAATTACAGACACTTTGAAAATATATGTATAATATATGGCTCCATAAACTACTGTGTCTTAAACTGAAAACACAATAAAATTGAAGTGTTCCAGAATGTTCTTGTTTTAGAATAGAAGACTTTGAGCAAGCAACCCTGCTACTGCTCTGTGGTCCTTGGATTCTCGGAGTGTGTGTGCTCCGTGTTTGCTGTTATGCCTAATCTCTATTCTCTAAGACTACCAGAAGGAAACCAAAGTGTTGAACCATAGGGTTTAAATAACAGCATTGTAGATCGCAGACTTAGCAGGGCTTTGACACTTCCTGTGTGTACGGAAATACCTGTGTTTAAAGTTATAACTGCTTTGGAAGAATGTGAAACTGAGGAAAGATAGCCATATAAATCCAGTAGAAATAAATAATAGTAAATCGATAAATCAAGGAAATAAAAGATATGTTTATTTCCCTGTAGATTTTCTGTCTTTCAGATACAAAATCACACTGTGCTCAGGAGGAATGTGACTCCTGTGATTAGTGTCTTCTGTCTCTTCAGTGTGAATAGTGACAAGCTAATAGATGGTTTGAGATAAATACGGCAAAAGCAGTTTATATATATATTTGTAAACTATTTTAGTAAAATAAAATCTTTTCAATGTCTTTAATAACCAGTATAAATATTTATGAAGATAAAAATTAAAAGTAATGATTGCTATTTTTCATGGAGATCTTATTAGTTTGTCAGATAAAATAATTTATCATCTATTTGACATGTATACATAAAAATGAAGGTTATACAGGAATATTGTCATAATTTGAGCATTTATCTGTTCATAAATTAAAAGGATGCTCTCATAATATAAATAAAGGACTCATATTACAGTATAATAAACAGATGATGAAGATTAACAATCCCAGCCATAAAAGTAAGAGTATGAAACATTGAATAAGGAAGCCTATAAGGTGTTCCCATTGTAAACAATTCCACAATTTGATCTTGTGAAATTTGTGTATCTCCTTTATCTCTACAGTGGGAAGACATTCAGAGCTGAGTGCTGACAGAGAGACCAACTGATCCCTCATAAGAAACACAACCTGTCCTGCACTGTGCAATTCCTCATAGGAAACACAACCTGTCCTGCATTGTGCTGTGTGATCCTCTCCAATAGATTTTCCTCCTGAACTGTGAATGGCAAAGGGCAAAACTAATGCCACATGTGAATAGACAGGGGCTGTGTGAAATATGATTCATGACTGCTCATGATATTATCCTCAGGTTTTAAGAAATGGTATATGAAGCAAAAGGAATTAAGTTATCTGCTTTAACAAGATTAAATTGAGTTAAAAGGTTAACAAGGTCTGGACTGCTGTTATGTGACTACAAGTACTTAGATAATTATTGATAGACTTCAAAATTTATTGAGTAGGTAGAGCTTAATAAGGAATACTTAGGACCAAAAGACAAAGCAAAACATGAAAATTTAGCAGCTACTTTTACAGAGGAGAAAAGAAAGGAAGGAAGAAAGAAAGAAAGGAAGGAAGAAAGAAAGGAAGGAAGAAAGAAAGAAAGGAAGCTAAAATCAGCCACTGCAGGTAACACTAGTGGTTTAACATGAGGAACTAGGAGTTCATTGTTGCTTAAGAAATTCATGTGGACCTTTGAAAATAGCCTGGCACAAATAATAATTGTTAAAATAAAGACCCCATTTCCAAGAAGATAGGTAGCAAATTCAGTAATTTTCCTGACTGCAAGAGAGCAAGGCTCTCTATTTGAAAAGGTTCTCTATTGTAAGTTACAATAGACTCAAACTTGTAATTGTGAAGCTAAAGTAGAAAAAAATAGTTCAAAATCAACCTGTACAACCTAGTGAGATTTTCATTAAAAAATATTTCTGCATTTGTAGGTTATATGCCCATATCTGAGCATCTGCTAACGGCAAAAGAAGTGGACATTTAATTTCATAGAACAGATGCATTCAGGCTATGGCCATTGATGAAGGCAGACATGTTTCCCTGAACCATGACAACATATTGTAAAACATAGGTATGATTCTATTTCGAGAACTATTTAAATAAAGAAATAGAAATTATGTTTATTTCTTGAAGAAACTTTCTCAGGGTCAAGAAGGCAGGATAACTGTGGGAGTGGCTTCAAAGTCTAGAGTTGATACTCGCAATCCACCACTTGGGACTCAGTTCTAACAGACTGCTATGATCCGGTGTGGAAGCCTGGTAGAAATTACACGGAAAAGAACAATGCCTACACTGTCCATTTTTGTGTTTTGTGCATTAAATTAATGAGTCTGAAATAATTTGAAAGTATGAGGCCACTTTATATGTCACTTTCTAAAGATGCAGATACGACCATCAGACTGAGCCCAGCAACCCCAATAGAAGAGCTAGGGGTAGGACTGAAGGAACTGAAGGGGATTGGAACCCTTTAGGAAGAACAACAAACAGAGCATTTATAGTACTCAATGAATGTTGCCAAATTGTTGTCTTAAACGGCCACTTTCCTCAGCCACATCTAACAGTGATTTTCTACCAAACTTGACAGCTGATTTTTCATCATTTGTTCAGCCCTATAGATTCTTGATGGGTTCTTGTACTTACTTTATTTTAAATTGTGTGTGTGTGTGTGTGTGTGTGTGTGTGTGTGTGTGTGTGTGTGTGTGTGTGTGTCGGTTGTGCACACAAGTGCAGGTGCCCATTGGGATCCCCTGTTACAGGCAGATCCTAGCTCTGCCAGAGCAGTCTCTGCTCTGGCCTCTAAGCCATCCACCTTCTCCTTTTTCCTAAGAGGATAAATAACTCAGGGATCACAGCTTTAACTTAGTCTGCATCCACTCAATGAAACAGTGCACAGGATTCACTATGTAGACCTATGTCCGGTGGCGTCAGAAAACACACTCCAGAATTCAATTGAAAAGGGAAGGAAGCAAAGGATTAGCTGACTCCATCCCTGCTTATCCTAAGGCAATAATTAAAATGAAAAAAAAATGTAGCAAGAATTCAAATGCAATGTTCATTATAACTGAAAGCTAAGAGTCAGATGGTTGCTCAACAAAAGACAAATAAATAAACAGCCATGAAATATTTTGCTCTCTCAAATTTAAACATGAACTCTCCAAAACAGAAAAGTTAAGAGCTAAAAATCAGAACATTAAAGGTGTACTTTATCTCAATATGTTGACTGTTCCATTTAAGAGAATAAACTGGGAAATAATGTTGAAAAACTGAAGCACAGATTTTGCTTTCCTGCTTATCATTCTTTTTATTTATTTTATGTTTGTTTTTATTTTTTTGATTCAGAGTTTTACACTACCACCATGACTGCATTCAGACTCGACAATTCTATGCCAGCCTTCTAGCCACCGGGATTACAGTTGTGAGCTGCCATGCTTGACTCTCAGCCTTCTCAGAATTAGAATACAGACTAGCAATTTTTCTCCTTAAATTTCTTTGAAGATTGTGAAACAAAAATAAAAAGATTAAATGGAAAAAAAATGGAAGAATAACAATATCAACTAACCGGACCATCCAGAGCTCCCAGGGACTAAACCAACAACCAAAGAATATACATGGGGAGAGCCAGGACTCCAGATACATATGTAGCAGAGGATGGCCTTATCTGGAATCAACAGGAGGGGTCTTGTCCTGTGGAGGCTTGTTGCCCCAGCATAGCGGGAAGCTAGAGCAGTGAGGCAGGAGTGGGTGAGTGGGTGGAGAAGCACTCTCATAGAGGTAGGGAAGAGGAAGAGGGGGGATGGGATGGGAGGTTTGTGGAGGGGTAACCTGGAAAGGAGTTTCTTTTGAAATGTAAATGAGTAAAATGATTAATAAAGTAAATAAATAAACAAACAAATAAATAGAAAGATTGAGTAATTGTCTCAGTTATTTTTCTGACAGAAAGCAACTTATAGGAGAATGATGTATTTAGGCTCACAGTTCTGGTAGCAGGGTTTATGGCAAGGTTATCTTCTCAACAGGAGTTTCAAAAACTGGTCACTTAGCTGTTTCTCTTAATGGTAATTCCTACAAAAGTGTTGAAACTCAGACCATGAGATGTAGTATTTGAAAGTTAGAAGCCATCTAGAAAAATGAGAGAAGAAATCATGAGATAGTTTAGACAAAAATAAGTAGAAGTTAGTAATAGAGGAATGTGTTGGATGAGAAAAATGATTTAACCTAAAATTGTACCATGTACATATTTTCAAATCTGTGATTTTTTTCTTCTTTTTCCCCTCCTTCTATCCCTCCTTCTCACTCACAGTGCCTTGTTTTGAACACAAAAGCAATACTTTGGAGAAGATTAATAAAAGGAATGTGAAAGGGAGAGAGTAATTTATTCTAGACTAGTTACTAGGAAGACTTTCCTAAATGTAAGTATGTATGTCTGCCAAGAGAAAATTTAGAAATTTTAAACCGGACTTTTCACTGAGCCCATTGGATGAAAAGGACCTAGGATACAACATAAGGGAATTCTGATTCCTACTATTTTAATAGTCAGTCAAGATGAGAAACCATGATGGAGAGGAAAGATAGAATGTCAGAAATGAGTCTCGGGTTCCTCCAGCATGTTCATGCAGAGGGAATAGTTGAGCACGGACTGAAGACAGTATTCAAGGTAAAATGGGACAAAGAGCAATGTTACCTTCTTAGGACACTTTTTTAAAAAATTAAATGCATTTGATTTTTGTTTACCAGTAATACCAGTGCAGGAGCAAATAATGAAATCATAGCTGGGACAAATATTTTCATCTTCTTTGAGGCTGCCATTTCAAGAGATACAGTGACCACGTGGCCCCTGATGAAACTAGTTTAAATGCTGAAAGAAAACCTTTTCTTATACATAGTATTACTCATGCTCTGTACATGATGGTTCTGATGTTGCGTGTTACATGATAATAGTGAATATGTGAATAATCTAAACTCTTTAGGTATCATTTGCATGTTACTTTTTTTTAAAGTTCCTTTGAAATTTGATTCATCTTCTATTTTTTCAACTTGTTCTTTGAGAACTTCATATTTCAATATAGTGTCCTTTGATTGAATCCATCCCTACTCCTTCCCTCCAACTCCTCTTTTATTACTTTCCCCTTACAGATTCATGAACTCTTATTTTAAATCTACACCGTTCCCTTGTGCTGTCTGTGTGTGCAAATGCAGAACCATGCAATAGTGCATATACACCTTATCTGAGGCGAAGGAGAGAAGCGCTCTGAAACTGTATTTTCCTTTCTCAATGAGTCAGGCATAGATGCCTGACTACAGATATAAGATCCATAGAAGCCAGCAAAAATTCCAGCAGGGATGAGGGAGGGGCTCACAAATCTGAGGAGCCATTGGCAACTGATATCAGTTGGGGGAAGAGGCAGTCCGTTTACCTTCTAAATATTAAGTTGTCTTTTGCTCTAAGCTTTCTAACTAGTTATCTATAGCATTAAATATTAATGGAACAAATATTAAGTACATAAGCCAGTGAGAAGTTCAACTACACAAATTGAGTTTGTTTTAAGATACATGAGTTTAAGTTTCAGCTTGTTAAGTGGGCATTAGTGTACCGACTACTTTGCAGGTAACTCAAACATCACTGGAGTATCTGTCACGACTCTGTTAGGTCCTGTAAAAGTAACTTATTTGCTTGATGAAACTGTCATCTCAGAAGCTTACTCCTGAATGAACTCACCCCTTGTTAGTCCTTTCTGATCTCTGGCTGGCTGGTTCAAACTCCTCTCCAAGCTAATTGGTTCAATCTGGCTTCTCTGAGGTTCTTATTGATTTGCTCTGCTTGGCCTCATACTAACTCTGGCCATTTGTTCTAATCTTCTGGCTCCTTTTTATTCTCTGGCTTCAGCTGTCTATGCTGACCTGCCCTGAACTACATGGACTCAACTCCACTGCACTGCACTCACTGCACAGACTCCCATCTGACTTACTGACTCTTTTTTTTCCAGCCTGCTCTTAAGCAGCCTCCCTTCCCTGTCCGTTCTTGTAAGAATTGGACATGTCATATCTCTGACTCATTCTGTCCATCCTTTTTCTTCCCCTTCTTAGACATTATTTTCAAACATACTTGAATTTTAATCCAGCAACGTGGTTGCTCTGGCTGGAATACAGACATAATTTAGTACACACCTTTAGTCCCGAACAGTGTAGTCAAGGTTGGTTTGTAGAAGGAAGAAACCAAGCCTTTTGAATTCAGTTAGTAATCAAGCTGGTTTAGTAACATGGAGATAGTAGGTTCTTCTCCAAGATCCATTTCTTCAGTAGCTCTGGGTAATTGTCCAGGTTTTCTGAACTGGACATTATTTTTCCTCATTGAGAGGGCCTCAAGTTCTACATTAGATGTAGAACTATAGGCAAGTAAAGAATGCTGAAAGCAGGAGTAATAGTGTTTCCCAGGACAGGACCCTCTCATTTACATTTGTTTGTCTAATATGAGGTGGTCAGCCCTGGAGACAGACAGACAGACACACACACACACACACAAACACACACTACACACACACACAACTCTGCATAACACAATGTGAAAAACCTAAATCATTGTTTAGGAACCCAGAGCATATTAAATAATTAGGAAGTCAGTTCATTTTGATGTATATGTATGAATGTATGTGTGTGTGTGTGTTTAACATACAGACTGAGTAGGTTGTACTTATATATTTAGGTACATTTAGTACAGAAAATACATATACACACACAATAAGGAAACAGAGGCGATGAATTTGAGAGAGAAGCAGATAGAAGATTGGAAAATTTGAAAGAGAAAAGGAAGTAAGAAAATTAAGCAAATGTATTTTAATTTCAACTTAAAATTAACTGTATGGACTCCACAGGAAATTCTAAAGTTTATTTTTCAGTAGATTAATAAGAATCACACAAGGCAAACAAGTATGCAAACAAGAATTAAGCATTTATACATGCGACAGTGTAAATTAAACATGTAATTTCCCACAACTATCAGAAAGTTAGAAACTAATTCCTTCAACGATAATCTAAAAAAGTATAGATAAAAATTAAATTGAAGTAGCTATTCACATATTAAGTATATTGAATGTATACAATTATTTTGCAGTTGTTGAGATACATAAAAGTTGATGAAAGAAAAGACAGTAAAACAAAAGACTCACCTTCCACATTGTTCTTTTTGATGTTCAGTATTCATAGATCACCAGTAGAAGTCTTTACATGGTACTTGCTCACTCACTCTGCATAACACAATGTTACAAACGTAAATCATTGTTTAGGAACCCAGAGCAGATTAAATAATTAGGAGATCAGTTCATTTCGATGTGTATGCATGAATCCAGCTATCTGTGGAGAAGCATCAATCACTCTTTCACAGAACCTGAAACTTTCTGAAGGCTTTTGTTGTACTCTTGACACTATTTTTTTCTTGCTAACATTGATATCAAACTGACTTCCAGGACACGGAAGAGTCAGGCTGAGGAGATGACAACTCTGTCAAGTACAAGAGGCTCAACGTATCAAGTAATGGCAGAAACGTGGGGCTATGTCTTCTTGTACATCTTTAGGGGAAATGGAAAAGATTATCAGGGGATGTTGAGAAAGGGTATTTGACTCCCAAGACACAGAATGGACACAAAGGCCTGTCATATTTCACTGCCAGATTTAGAAGACATTCAATAATCTGCTTGAACTCATATAGTAGGTGTAAGGTCAAGAGCGCCAGTTGCTTTACAGTGAGCAGAAGGAAACATCCATTGTGTTAATAAAAACGCATCACCATATTTGTATCCAAAAACACTATTTTTTTATTTTGTCAAAATATTATTTGAAATTAAATCACATATATCTTTCCTAGATTTATTATCATTGTTTAAAAAAATTCTTTTTCACAGTCTTTACTATTGAGCCTCTTTGCTTACTTATTTTTCGTAGAATTCAATCTCATTGACTTGGTAATCTATAAAACACTTTCCTTGGGTTCTCTATCAAAGAATTTCTATTTTAATGCAATAAAATTGTTTGATTATTTATCATCAGGATTTGCTCAATATTACATATATTGGCATTGCTTACAAATAACATTAAAGTCATGAGAAACAGAAGAAAATGGTAGAATAGAGGATTTTAGGGTAGCACAATAAGTATTTCAAATCTATTATTTCTGTACTAGCCATATCTGTGAAAGGAAGAGTGAAGAGTTTGTTTACAGAGACGAATTATATTATAAATAGTGCTTAAAGAATAAAAAGCATCATTCAAGAGAGTCAGATCTGCACTTAAAATGATTCATTTGAGAAGCAAAAGCACTTTCATTTATCTCTATTCATCATGGGTCTTGCTTCTGAGAGCTGGTTACAAATCTAACTGCATTTTGTGAGCTGCCTGAATCCAACTCTTCCATTTGTGAACTTGAACTTCAACTCTGTATTGTCAGAAGAATGGTGCATTACTGCATTGTTAGAAGTGTAAGTCTTTCTTAATAGAAACTATTTTATATTTCTGATTTCAAATAAGAATCAATTATAAGTCCAGTATAGATCACAAATTGATTAATATGTCTCATGGCAGTTTAAGAGAGTTTTAAAGGCTTGGGCATCAGAGAACAGACTACAGGCTTTTGATCAGTACATTTTTGAATTTTTGAAACCATGACATTAAAATTTTTGAAGATTTTTAGTTAGTCCAATAGAAAAAAAAAATTCTGTTATGAAACCAGCTACATTGTACTCACTTCCACTGTATCTGATGTTATTTCAATAAAACAGATCTGTTGAGAAAATGGATCCTTTTACTTCTCCAGCTATGCTGTATACTTTTGTGATCATAGCTTTATTAATACACCTTGTTTAGATTTTCAAGAGAGAAGAATTCACTTGATGTCCTTGTTAGCAATTAATAAACCTTGAAATTGACAATGAATCAAACTTGAGCTTTTGGATCAAAATAATACAATAACTACCAAGATAAAATTGCTATGAAAAGAATTGTTGTAAAATGATATTCTGTATAGGTTTGAGTAGAATTTATCTCCTTGAGAAGAAAAATGCTTAAAAGTCAAATGAATGCATTTTTTCTCTGAACCTTTTCTTTGTAATTCCATATTTAACTCAATCCATAAAAGATCACATATTTTTAACTGTAAGTCCACACCTATGAAAACAAGCATAAACCATGTCAGTGTGCCTTACTTTATTTTCAATATGATCTCTCCAATAGTTAATACTAAAAAAATCTCAGGTCCATAGAGGATAGATATACAAAATATTTAGTTCTATGTTCTAAACTATTTCTTCATGGGCACGACAGGACAGTTTACCCCCATGCCAAACACCAGGGCTTGCTCCACTGTTGCTGGTGAGTGGTAGGGCCAGCTCTCCTGAGCACTGCAGGCAGTGATGGGTGGGGCAAGTTCTGCACAGCTCCTGGACATCCTCATGGTCTCCAGATGCAACCCAACCCCTTCTGCCAATCCAATACAGAGAACAAGACTTGGCCTTCAGCAACAGCTCAGGCTGGGACCTCACCATGCCCCCAGATGGAAGGACTGGCCACTCACAAAAGGCTCCCCTCTACCCTTGAATCTCCAGTTCCATCTGTCTTAACAATGCTCAAGCTGCTCTACCTGTCTTTCTCTACCATCTGACCACCACATACTCGTACACTGTGGCGGCTCCTGCTGCAAGCAGGCCACATGGCTGGTGAGCCTCTGGCTGACATCCTTAATTCACTTACCTCACCTGCATATTTGTGTATACTTGTAAAGATTGTAGTTCTCATTCTAGCCTTCAAATGGCCCTTAATTTTTTTTTCTTTTAGATATTTTCTTTATTTACATGTAAATTTCTCCATTCCCAGTTTCCCCT
>NW_022196915.1:99446832-99466728 GCF_008632895.1 Mastomys coucha | reverse complement strand
ACATCTGTGTTAGTCAGGTACTGTCAGAGCCTCTCAGGAGATAGCTATATTAAGGCTGGCTTGCCCTTAGTTATCTCTCCCTGTACGTCCTCCATTGTGCTCCTCTTTCTACCTCCCCAATGCTTGATTCTCCCATTTGAGTTATATTAACCCCTCAACCTATCACCCCATATGTAACTATTTAATCTATTTCATTTTCCTAGAAAGACCTATTATTCCTCTACATTCCCATACTTTATATTATATATTGCTTATCATTGACTTAACAAATAATATCCACATATAAGGAAATACAAGCAATATTTGTCTTTATGGATTTGGGTTACTTAGGATTATTAAACAACTTCCATATATTTTCCATTGAATCTCATTATTTCCTTTTTATGATTGAGTAATAGTTCATTGTATAAACACACTACTTTTTCTTTATCCACTCATCTGTTGATGGACATCTAAGTTCCTTCTAACTTCTAACTTTTATGAATAGAGTAGCAATGAATATGTAGAGCTGCTGTCTCTGGAGTAGGATGGAGCATCCTTGGAGCATATTTCCTGAATACTTTTTAAATCTAGAACTACAACATTGTCATTATAGATAACCTAAAAATTACTACTAAAATTAGTACTTGGGTATGCAATGTGGTCATGACTCTCCTGTCCATAGGATTGAAACAGAACTCTTCCATCAATGCCATGGTGTTATGGATTGGGGTCCTATTATTTCTGAAGATTTTCTTCTCCTTTTCCTTTTCTACTATAGTTGGAAACATTTAAAGTGGGAGGGAGGCAAGACAACAAGAGAGCAAGAGGGTGAGAGTGAGCTGTCACACGTTTTGTTGGCTTAGAGACATCCCAGGTTCTGTTGCTGTCCTTTGTCCTTTCCTCCAGGCTCCTGTTAGGCCCTGGTGACTGAGACTCTGCTTGCATTTGGATGTTCCCAGGCTTCCCATTCACTTGTTCTGATGCTTCAATCCTTTTTGTCATCAAGACCTGTCTGCCAATGCCTTGAAAAGTAAATCTTTGCTAACTGATATATGCAAATGAAAAAAACATATTTTTGGCAGATATCATTAAGCTTTATCATAAAGGAGAAAGGATTTTGCTTGGTTAGCAAAAATATTTGTAACCCAGGCAAGGTCAAAAGTGAGGGATTGGGACATCAACCCAGACAGAAAACCTTCAGCCTACAGTTTGTCATGCCTGCAGAATATTCTGTGACCAGAGCCTAATAGAACCATCATCAAAGAGATCAGAGAGACTTAATGCCGTGGGAGCAGATGCAGAGCACCACAGTCAAACAGAAGATTTAGAGTCCTACAAAGGAGTGGAGGAAATATTGGAGGAAACAGATGGGGCTGAGGACACACCAGGAGAACATGGCCCACAAAATTAACTGACTGGGACTCATGGGGACTCACAGAGATCAGGGAGCATGCCGTGGTCTGACCTATATCCTCTGTATGTATGTTGTGGCTAAGTAGCTTGATGTTCTAGTGGGAATCCTGTCAGTGTGACTAGGGTTGTCCCTGAAACTTTTGCCGACTTATAAGATCCCTTTCCCATTACTACGTTGCCTTTTCCAGTCTTGAGGGGGAGAGAGTTAAGAGGTGGGGTATGGGTAAGGAATGGGAGTGATACCCAGAGGGAGTCTCCCTCTTCTTAGAAGAGAAGAGGCAGGAAGGAGCAGGGGTGGATCTGAGTGAAAGGTACTGGGAGAGGAGGGGAAGCTGATATCGGGATGTAAAATCAATAAATAAATTAGCTTTAAAAGTTTCTATATCCCTTCAAAACAAACAAACAAACAACAAACCAGTATATATTTCATTGCTCAGTATCCTAATGATAAGCCTTTCCTTGTATTATTTAATGAGTATTTGATTTACAAAAATTGTTCTTGGCTAATTTCCTCAAGTGTCAATATCTAACTTATTCATATCAATAGATTATTTACACTATGTATTCTTTCATTATTCCAATTAACCCATCCAGTAACTTCCACAAGTCAACCCATGTCAGTTTTGTCCTTATAACTTCTTGTTGACCTTTTTGTGACTCATTAATAACTAGTTTTGTGGAAAACTAAACAAACCTAAGGTACTTTTAATTGATTTCTTAAGAATTTTATGTATGTATATAATGTATTTTGATCCTATTTACCATTACTTATTACCAGATCCTTCAAGAGTCACACAAGTTACCTTTTTATAATTTGTATCTCTCCTTTTATATAACTCAATAGGTCCAATTATTGTTGTCTGCATGCACATGTGTTTAGGGACATGTTCTAGAACATGTATAACTTACCAAAGGGCCAAATGCCTAAAGAAAGAATTTATGGACTTTCCACTGTTTACATTTCACTATTTTAAATATCTAGGCTAAATATAGCCATGGATTTAAAGTAAATCAGCAATATTGAGGTGTGCCACATGCAATGGATTCACTGAGTGAAATCTTTGTGAATTAAGAAAGGATAATGATGTTACAACTATTATCAATGGTTTAAGCCCAGTAGTCTTAGAGGTAAATAAAATAAGACAGGAATGAAATTATGCAAAAAAATAAATGCACATAAGAAAATACTGGTTAAGAAAGACCATTGGTATATGTCATTCTACATAAATATTGAAAAAATATTTTAGGAAGAATTTTTTAGATTAGGTATCAAGTCACGCCATGATGTTGAATGTATAAATATGCTTATAGTATTATTAGTTTATCTTTCTTATATAAAAATTCTAAATTTATCTTAAGAAAAAATATGATATAGATAAACAGGTGGCCAAAAGACAGCAGTAAAGTGTTCCTTTCAATCAACTTTGGTCAAAATTTCTGGAACTTATAAAAATTTTTCTAAGACTTCTTTAAAAGATTTTCTTGAAACCTAGTGGTAGTGGTGTAGGCCTTTTATCCCAGCACTTGGAACACAGAGGCAAGCATATCTTTGAGGTTGAGGACAGCCTGATCTACAGGGTGAGTTGCAGAACAGTCGGGGCTACACAGAAACACTGTCTTCCAAAACTAAAAGTAACAACAAAAATGGAAAAAAAGGTCTAAATCTAAAAACTAAATAGGTTCCTGATACTGTAAACTTCAGTCATGTTTCTAAGAAAGACCTTTATTCAAATATATGTCATTGAAAACATCACTAAGAGCTTCTTTATATACATACATTTATTTCTAGAAATGTCTATGTTTAGTGAAAAGAAACAATATCCTATTCTCTAAGAAGAGGGTAAACTTGGAGCTTATTTTAGAAGATAAAATGTGTTCTTGAGAAATGCCTTAAAATTGTTGCTGGAGTCTATCACTGAACAACACCTACATCTTCAAAAGTAGACATGTTTCAGTCCTGTAGTGCTAGAGGGCTCTGTTTTCCTGGTATCCTTCACCTCTTCCAGCTCTTATAATCATTCTGTCTCCTGTTCAACAAGGTTCCCTTAGCCCTGAGAGGAGGGATCTAATGGAGTAATCTCTCTCTCTCTCTCTCTCTCTCTCTCTCTCTCTCTCTCTCTTTCTCTTGCTCCAGAAAGACCACACCAGGCCAAACAGTTCCATTTGAGGTTTATTGAGGGAAAGAAATGCAAAGGTGGCAGTGAAAAGAGGTGGGGGAAGAGAGGGAGAGAGAGAGAGAGAGACAGAGATAGAGACAGAGACAGAGAGACAGACAGAGAGACAGACAGAGAGACAGACAGAGAGACAGAGACAGACAGACAGAGACAGAGAGACAAAGAGAGATCAGAGGGGTCTTCCTTTTATAGGGATAGTGACATAGATGCAGGTAAAGGTGGGAGGTAAGCCAAGTGGATTCTGGGAATATGGTGGCTTTTGTCTTGGTAACAGGTGTGTGGGTTGACTGTCACATAGGTGTGATGTCACTGGGTTTAAAGATCCTGATACCAACACTGCATATTGTTCAACTATGGTAATGTACACAGGTCTTGCATTGGTCTTGGTGCATAGGGTTCCAGTGTTGACAGGGCAAGTGGAAACATGTTCCCTTCCATAAGCAAGAAGATAATCTCAAAGGAAAAATTTCTTTTCTCCAATGGAATCTGTGTGCACAAACTACTCTTAAGGCCAGACCTCATGCCCAGCATTAGATGGTTAACAGAAAATGAACTCAGCTGCATCTTTGTATTTTTGTATGTTGTTTGTCTCATAATGCTTTGTCAAGCATGTTTTCTTTGTAAAACTTACAGGTTTCTCACTTACATATTGCATTTTCTGGCTTTGTGTTTTGAGAGTTTTGTGTGTGAGAACTTGTGTTTCTCTGCATTTATGAATTTCTTATGCCTTTTGTTTGTTTTTGCCCTATTCAAGTTTGTTTAGATTTTCTTTAATCTTATTTTGCTTTATTACTATTTTTAGGTCTTTTTCTTAATAAAAGTAAAAAAATAGTAAAATAAAAATAAATAGTAACTGTGTCAACCTGACCCTGATTCCATCCTACCGCTGAACTTCAGTTTGAAACTTAGTGTATCTATACTGTATGTGCCAGTGTGGGTCAGGTTTTTTATTCTGTGAGGCCACAGATACCCTGTATTTAGTCTAATGATGTAGAAAATTCCCCATTTCCAAATGCACATGGTATGACATAGGCACAAGAACCAAGCAAGTGGGCCTCTGACACACAATCATGTGCCCTATGGGCTGGAGTACAGCCAGTGCAACAGCACTGGCAGCAGATGGGATGCATGCAAACATTTGGCCCCCTGACTGCCCAAAACAATGTACTGCAGGTGCCTCTACAGGGAGTACTCTCAAACTCAGCTGGACAAGTGATAAATCTGTCACAGCTCCCTGTCTCACTTACAGAAGCAATGCTGACGAGGAATTAGCCAACTCTTTGAAGGGAAGACACAGAACTTGAAAACAGAAAACCAGCACTAGAGGGATTCTGTTACTAATTAGGTGACAGAGAGAATTAGGATATGACACAAAGAAGGAGCAAAAGAGAAGTGTGGGAGGGAAAAGGCTTGACCTGTGTAAAGGGACAAGCTATGCTAATCCAAGAACGAAACTGGTTGAATTTTGTCCGTTGAATAGGAAACTGGCATGGCTGTGGCTCTCCTGACTGAGGATTGTCTATCTCTCTACAGCAAAGTCACCCTCATTTATAGACCCTGAAAAATGCAGACATTCATAAAGGCATCTGAGTATGTAGAAATGTGGGGTCTTGAAGAGAATTTTAATCCAGCAAGTCTAAATTTTTATCATTATGCCCAATATAAAGTACAGGTAATACCATTCATCAGAGAATTGTCTCTTTGAAACAGACAGAGAGGTCATTACAGAAAATCACAAAAGGCCAGTACAAGTGAGTCTGCTGTGCTTGATTCCAAGGGATAGATCTATATACAACTCCTGAACCTAAGGTTTAACGATCATCACTGGAGAGGGCAGAAAGATGATAACAGTGAGAGGAATAAGATATTTGCTGAAAGAGTGAATCTCCCAGAAATCTCAGAGAAGTTATACCCATGAAGTGGCATCAATATGAGGTCAATAGACAACCTAACCAACACTGACATCATGAAACAGGCTAACATTGAAAGGTGATATTTATAGTCCAATTTGGGATAAACATTATTGGAGTTGATCATTAAGAAACAAAAATAAGTAGAAAAACAAATAAAAATGATCTAGCATACTTATGGAGACAAACAAAAATTCTATGTTGAAATTGAAAAGATTTTTATCAAAACAGTAGCAAAAATACTACAGATGGCATTGTAATCATTACAAAGAATATTCTTCTGTGTACTGTATGACAGGTTCCCCAAGGGAGGGTATGTTCACTTCTTGAAGGACTGACAGCCCAGAGGCAGGTATTCTCTATATAACAACAGTATGACTGCAAATATGTTATTCCTTCTCATATTATACAGTCTATAATGCTATAACATGAATGCAGTGAAGATAATATTAAAAACTGCATCAAGTATCTAAATCCTTGATCCTGATGAGATGGGTTGCTCAAAGTTGGATTTCTTGGACATATTACTAAAAAGGGGTATACTAGGCAATCTTAGGAAGCTATGTTGTGTGTGCCAAGATTTCTCCCTAGACATATCAAACACTACTACCAGTAGTCAAGCATGTCTGCCCTGAGAAACTGGAGTCTCCTGAGCTACACTTATCCACATCACTTAGATTGCTTATCTGGTTAAAAATAATCTTTAAATCGTCTCAATAAATTTTAGCACTTATGAGATCCATATGTGAGAGTGTTGATTTTCTCTAGATTTCTACCCTGTTTTCTATAAAACTAGTTTAGACCAGACTTTATAGTAGACGAAAGAAATTTTATAACACATACTATTGGAGCATTGATTTGATGTTAATCTGAGCAAGAGTACACATGTAACATCTTCTTCTGAAAATGTTAATAGGTGTTAGATGACAAAAATAAATTCCTGTGAACATCCATTGAAGACACATTGAATTTACAAGTTTAAGCATATTTCTTCCTGAAATGTTTTTGATTTTTATGTGTTTGCACTATACACTGTGAATGTATACTCTCCAACTTTTTAAATATATCTCCTTTGTTTCAGTTCTCTCTTTCCAACCCTCTGTACCAGGGAATTTATAAAGATCAATATTCTGCAGTTTTCTAATTTAGGGAATGCTTTTTAAGTTTTTTACATTATGATTGTTAGTTTAAAGTATCCATATTGCAAAATAAGATGTACATGTATATGTGTGCACATGTGCACACATGCAGACACACTATATTCCTTTTATTATTATTCTAATACATTTCATACATTCTGTTACTTATAAACATGCACAGAGAGAAGTAGGCTTACATTTTCTGGTTCATAGCAAGCAGATTTATAAGGGGGTTAACAAGGCAGAAAGCATCCCTTATTAATACAAGTTTTCCCAATTAAATCAAGGAGGCAGGAATGGGATGAAGACTTATTTGACTCAGACAAGAGACGGTATGAATGACAGAAACCTCACAATTGCCGTTGCCACCTTGACTGTTACTGGTCACCCTCAAGAAGTATGAGGTAAAGACTGGGATACTTTTGATGCAGGGATTGACCTTTTATTGAGAATCACGTTGTAGAAGTGAGGTCACATAAACCCCTTATAGTGTGTAGAGAATGAGTACAAGTAGAAAAGGTAACTAGGATCCATTTCAGAGAAAGTGCTGATCACAACCTTTCCAAGGAACATTTTGAAATCACCTTTTCAGAGTCCAGAAGAATGCTGAAACTAAAATGATTCATGACTCATTGTTTGTGTAATGCATTGTTAGGCTTGGTTCAAACTCATACTGCGATCAAAGGCTGTATATTTGTGGTAGTGTAGACACATGCAGTCATATGTAAATACAACATACACAACATATACTTAAGTATTCCTCATATGATATTATTCTATAAAGGTTGATAGTTATGTGTCCATTCAAGTGAGTGGAAACTTAAACTGACAGTTAATATACACATTTCAGTAACCAAATAAGCAACCTATACTGAGTACCTTTGAGTGTGGTTTATTGGTCAATCTGTCATTATGGTTTACATACTTTACAGAAACAAAAATAAAAGAGTTGATAAAAACATTAAGTCCTTAATTCTTGCCTCCAAAAAGCATCAATTTCAAGAAAATTTAAAGGCTACCTCATTTTGACAGTGATCTTTTAAAGACTTACTTATTTCTAGAATTCAAACCATAGGCATATTCAAAGTTCAACTCTTAGACACATATTCATTTCTTTCAAGGTATAATATCTTCTCATTTTATTTGATATTAAGATGCAAAGGAATTAAAACACATTTTAATTGAGAAATTAATTCTTCCACATATAGACATCATTGATATGTATTTTTCCTATATTCATTCTATACTCTTATATAGTTGACTTTAAAGTCCTTGAATGTAAGTCATATGTAAATTTGATATAGCATAAAGATTGATCTCATTTCTGGCTGAACTCTCATATTTGACTTGGAGAAACTAACTTAATGACTGTGAATGCAAAGTATGTGTTAAATTATGTCATACAACAGGATGTATCAGACCTTAACAAATGGATTTTAAAGATTATCACCAACTGTGCCATGTTTTCCTCAGATGAGTTATAGATGTACTGCTGAAATGGAGATGAATCACAAAAAATGCAAACAAATTCAGCATCATTCCCTGATGCATGGCTACATGTTTCTTAACATATCTACTCAAATGAAAGCCTTGGAATGATACACAATGGGTGAATTAGATCAGTCTGGTGTGTGGGACTGAAGCAAAAGTGGGTGAATGCAGATAGATTTACAGTTTCTTTCTCTCAATTTGACCATGCAATGATTCTCAGGCACAGTTCAAACAGATAAATGAAAGTGTTGGGGAGAGCAACTATGGTATAGGGAACCATTTATATAGTAGCAACTTTGTTCAGGCTGAATCAGAGTATCTCAGAAAACAGTCCCTCTTTCTCCCAGCATGGAAACTCTGATGTCTGGACAAGTCTAACCACATCCTCTCCAGCATATGCTGTCACCTGAGTTTTTGATCCTAGCCATTCTGACTGGTGTGAGGTGGAATCTCAGGGTTGTTTTGATTTGCATTTCCATGCTGATTAAGGATGTTGAATATTTCTTTAGGTGGTTCTTGGCCATTCAGTATTCCTCAGTAAAGTAACTATTGTACTTTGTTTAACTCTGTACCCCATTCTTAATAGGGTTACTTGATTCTCTCGAGTCTACCTTCTTGAGTTCTTTGTATATATTGGATATTCGCCCTCTGTCAGATGTAGCATTGCTAAAGATCTTTTCCCAGTTTGTTGGATGCTGTTTGTCTGATTGAGAGTGTCTTTACCATACAGAATCTGTGCAATTTTATGAGGTCCCATTTGCTATTCTTCATCTTAGTGCATAAGCCATTGGTGTTCTGGTCAGGATATTCTCCCCTGTGTTCCAGGCTCTTCCCCACTATCTCTTGTATTAGTTAAGCATATCTGGTTCTATGTGGAGGTCCTTGATCCACTTGTACTTGAGCGTTGTACAAGGATATAAGAGTGAATTGATCTGCATTCTTCTACATGCTGACCGCCAGTTGAACCAGCACCATTGTTGAAAATGCTGTTTTTTTACCAAGAGCTTATGCTCTAAGATTAAGAATCGACAAATGGGACTTCATAAAATTGCAAAATTTCTGTAAGGCAAAAGACACTGTCAATAGGACAAAACAGCAACCAACAAATTGGGAAAAGATCTTTACCAATCCTATATCTGATAGAGGGCTAATATCCAATATATACAAAGAACTCAAGAAGTTAGACAACAAAGAAACAAATAACCCTATTTAAAAAGGGGGTACAGAGCTAAACAAAGAATTCTCAACTGACAAATACCGAATGGCTGAGAAGCACCTAAAGAAATGTTCAGCATCCTTAGTCATTAGGGAAATGCAAATCAAAACAACCCTGAGATTCTACCTCACACCAGTCAGAATGGCTAGGATAAAAAACTCAGGTGACAGCAGATGCTGGCAAGGTTGTTGAGAAAGAGGAATACTCCTTCATTGCTGGTGGAATTGCAGAGTGGTACAACCACTCTGGAAATCAGTTTGGCGGTTCCTCTGAAAATTGGACATAGTACTACCAGAGGACCCAGCTATACCACCCCTGGGCATATACCCAGAAGATGCTCCAACATGTAATAAGGATAACATGCTCCACCATGTTCATAGCAGCCTTATTTATAATAGCCAGAACCTGGAAACAACCCAGCTGTCCCTCAACAGAGGAATGGATACAGAAAATGTGGTACATCTACACAGTGAAGTACTACTCAGCTATTAAAAACAATGAATTTATGAAATTCTTGGGGAAATGGATGAACCTGAAGAATATCATCCTGAGTGAGGTACCCCAATCACAAAAGAACACATATGGTATGCATTCTCTGATAAGTGGATATTAGCCTAGAAAATTGGAATACACAAAGTACAAACCATAAGAAAGTCATGAAGGAAGACCAAAGTGAGGATACTTCATTCCTTCTTAAAAAGGGGAACAAAACACCCATGGAAGGAGTTGTAGAGGCTAACTATGGAGCAGAGACTAATGGAAGGACAATTCAGAGATTGCTCCACCTGGGAATCCTTCCTATATTCAATCATCAAATCTAGACACTATTGTGGATGCCAACTAGTGATAGATGACAGGAGCCTGAGGTAGTTGTCTCCTGAGAGGCTCTGATAGTGCCTGACTAATACAGAAGTAGAGGCTCACAGCCATCAGACTACAGGGTCCCCGATGAAGAAGCTAGAGAAAGGACCTAAGGAACTGAAGGGTTTGAAGCCCCTTAGAAGGAACAACAATATGAACTAACTAGTACTCTCAGAGCTCCCAGGGACTAAAACTCCAACCAAAGTGTACACATGGTGGGACTCATGGCTCCAGCAGCATGTGTATAGCAGAGGATGGCTAAGTCGGTCATCAATGGAAGGAGAGGACCTTGGCCTTGTGAAGGTTCTATGCCCCAGTGTATGGGAATGCCAGGGCCAGTAAGCAAGAGGGGGTGGGATGTTTAACAGGGAGAGGGGGAGGGTATAGGGGATTGTTTTAGTTTTTGTTTTTTGTTTTTTTTCTCTTATTTTATTTTATCTTTATTTCTTTCTTTTTGAGGGGAACCTGGGAAAGGAGATATTGTAAATAAGAAAACATCTAATAAAAAAAAAGGTTCCAGAAATAGTGCCATTGCCCTCTCTAAAATGTTAATATATATTTGAATAAAATACATAAGCATTTCATCAACTCATTGAATGTGATATAATTTCCCTTCCTATAGCCATACAACTTGTACCTCCTATTTTCATGTAATTATCATTCCTGAATGTAAACATCAATCATAATTGTGTACTACCAATTAGGCAACCATTTATGAGGCTTATTATTAAACACCTAAAATCACTGTGAAATAAACTCAAAATAAAGCTAAAAATATAAAAAAGAAAAGAAAAAGAAAATGCTGGTTTATTTTTTTCCACTGTAGAGTTTTAGCTCCTTTGTCAAAGAACAAGTGACTATAGGTGTGTGGGTTCATTTCTGTGTCTTCAATTCTATTCCATTGATCTTCCTGACCATCTCTTTACCAATACCATACAGTTTTTATCACTATTGCTCTATAATATATCTTAAGGTCAGGGATGGTGATTCCCACAGAAGTTTTTTCATCAGTTGTCTTTTCCTGTAGTCTCTTATGCTCTTTTTTATACATACCACTCAAGGATTTCCTTAAAAGACAAGTTACTCAGCCACTTGCCATCTTAGTATGTTTCTCATTGCCTGGAACATCATTCATTAGATTTTTCCAATACAACTACATATCAATTCTGCAAAAAAGCAAAGCAAAACAAAACAAAACAACAACAATAAAAACAACTCTTTCCCTCCTGCATCCGAGGCTTAGGTATCATTTTAGAAGCGGTGGGAATGGTGTGAAAGCCAGAGGATAGAAGGGTTTTTTGTAAGATTGTGTCTTCTAGGAATATGAGAAGCTATTCTAATAAATGCTCTCTATATGATTACCTAAACAAGAGCTGAATTAGGATGACAACAGCAGACATGCTTAAGTGGACAGGGGACTCCCTCTAGGTTTCAGTCCTATAAACCTGAGGAATGCTGAGAATTGAAGAAATTGTCTTCCCTAAGGAAGGACACAAAGATTGGTTATTCAATATCAAATGATCATTGCTAAAAACCTACACACAAGCAATAATGCATCCTTCTCATATTCAATCATCAAATGTAGACACTATTGTGGATGCCAGAAATTACTGGATAACAGGAGCCTGATATAGCTGTCTCCTGAGAGGCTCTGACAGTACCCGACCAATACAGAAGTAGAGGCTCACAGCCATCCATTGGACTGAGTACTGAGTCCCCAGTGAAGGAGTTAGAGAAAGGACCAATGTAGCTGAGGGGTTTACAGCCCCTTGGAGGTGAAGCATTTGCAGCCCCTTAGTAGGAACAACAATATGAGCTAGCTAGTAACCTCAGAGCTCCCAGGGACTATAACACCAACCAAAGAGTACACATGGTGGGACTCATGGTTCCAGCTGCATATATAGCAGAGGATGGCTAAGTAGGTCATCAATGGGAAGAGAGGCCCTTGGCCCTGTGAAGGTTCAATGACCCGGTGTAGGGGAATGCCAGGGCCAGTAATCAAGAGGAGGTGGAATAGTGAGCAGGGGGAAGAGGGAGGGAACAGGGGTTTGTTTTAGTTTTAGTTTTTTTTATTTTATTTTATTTTATTTTCCTTTTTTTTGGGGGGGAGGGGAACCTGGAAAAGGAGATATTGTAAATAAAGAAAATATCTAATATAAAAAATACATAGATATAAAAGGTTAAGTTCTTATGTATATAAATATATTTATATATACGTATAGCCATGTACATTTATACATATAATGAAAAATACTGAAAAATAAATTTGAAAGATAGTAAGGATAGAGATATGGGAAAATTTGGGTGGTGATGTAATTATGTTATAATCTCAACAGTAAGAGAAATATTTTCTTGAAATTCATTGCTTGTGTATTATGTAACAGAAGCTTTGGACCTTTACATTTAATTTTATATTTTCAGTATTGAATGAGATGTCTTCAACTTTTTAACTGCTAAGGATGTATACTCATTATAAAACTCAACAATTTTTAGTCTAAAATTTAAAAATGTCTTTCTTGCCCCTTCATGTGTAATACATAAAACCTTGTTTATATGCATTCATAAAGCAAACCTATAAAGAAACATCTTTCAAATAAATTGTCAAAAATATGAGTTTTACTATGATCTGACACATGGGGTTAAATGCAATTAAATCAGTTAAGCTGATAAACGTACAAAGCCTTCTTCATATCAGTCTTTTGGAGAACCTCATTTATTTTGGAGAACCTCATTTATTTTGGAGAACCTCATTTATTGTCTTATAGAAGACAAGATATTGGTCTATCCCAAGGAGGTGCTTTCTTTTTTTATTAGGTATTTTCTTTATTTACATTTCAAATGATATCTCCTCTCCTGGTTTCCCCTTTGAAAAAATAAAAAATTAAAAACAAAAACATAAAAAAACAAACCCTGTTTCCTCCCCTTCCCTCTCTCACCAACCCTCCCTCTCCTACTTCCTGGCCCTGGTATTCCCCTACACTGGGGCATAAACTTTCACAGGACCAAGGTGCTTTAAGAATTATTATGAACCTCTGTTTGTCAAGTTTACATGGTTTCTGTTGTTTATGATGCTCACAGTTCCTTCATACTCAGAATCACCACAGAAAAGTTGTCATTAAAAGTTGACTTCTGAGAAAGTGATTGGCTCTAATGTTATGAACATGGTGAATTGCCTGGTATATTTTTGTTGCCATCTTATTTCTTTATTTTATACATTTTAATTGAAACAGAACTAGATCACTTATCTTCATCGCTTACCTCCCTCTAATCCCACGCATATCTCCTCCTCCTCCTCCTCTTCCTCCTCTTCTTTCTCCTCCTCCACACACACACACACAAAAAACAGAGAGAGAGAGAGAGAGAGAGAGAGAGAGAGAAAGAGAGAGAAACATATAAATATAATCTACTGAGTCTGTTTTTGTTGTTTGTGTATTTCAGCAGTCATTAGTTGATTATAGTTGCTTGTCTAGACCAGGATCCCATGAGATCTCCCCCTTCAAAATTAGTACAACTATTTATGTCACCATTGTTCTGGTCTTCTTATAAACATTATTGAAAAGGAGGGAGAAAGATAAGAGCCACAAATAACTAGCAGGTCATTTGCTGTGAAATAATATGTCTGAGTATATTTTGATTACTGTTTTCTTCCTTCCTCCCTCCCTTCCTTCCTCCCTTCCTTCCTTCCTTCCTTCCTTCCTTCCTTCCTTCCTTCCTTTCTTTCTTTCTTTCATTCTTTCATTCTTTCTTTCTTTCTTTCTTTCTTTCTTTCTTTCTTTCTTCCTTTCTTTTCTTATTCTGCTAAAAAACCATGGAGGGAAATTCAAACTCATATCATAGCATAGTTAAGCAAATGTTTAGAGAGTCACAACCATTGTCATTTTGTCATTGGTTGACAAATTACAATGCACCTTGTAAATTTTACTACTATATTTATTTAGATATGCATCCTGATATTTTTAAAGTCTATTCCAATTTTAGTAACTAGTAATATTCAGGTGTTTGGAAGGCCACAATCATTCAGTACTTCCATACTATCATAATGATTACCTCTATACATGTTCTTAAACTCTTATTAACATAGATATCTATATATAATTCAATTTGTGCTGTGCGGCTGGGGGGAACCAGAACTATCACAGACACTGGGTTAAAGTAAGAAGGTTGTAGAAAAGGTATTGCAAATTAAAGGATTAAGGGATTGTCTGTTCTTCCACAAGAATCTGAGAAAGCCTGCAAGGTTTATCAAAACTCAGATTACACACAGATAGAAGAGTAATATAGTAAATTATAGATGCTATAGTTGTTCTGGGAATTTTGGTTTTAGGGAAGTAAGACATCCATGGTTATGAGGGAACATAGAATTAGTCTTGAAGATCCTTTAATGGGAGATAGTCTGTTAGTTAAGCTAGATAGCTAGCATTTGACTTCTAGACATAAGGTTTCTGAACAATACTGCTTCCCAGAATCCCAAGGAATGGATGGGCAGAGATATGGGTAACCTCCAAGGACCGGTTGGCAAGGTGAAAGCATCTATACAGTTAATTCCACAAGATGATATGAATGACATGGTGGTGACATAGAAAGAATGAGAGGAATGGAGAGAGAATTCTCTGACTTTTTAAAAGTTTCATATCTATTTTAAAGTGAGAAGAGAACGTATTTGAAATAGGTTTATTCTGCAGTCAGCAAGAGGCTTGGAGGAAATATAATTATATTAATGAACTGTTTCCCAGTGACACAATACATTCACTATTCTTCATTTCCTGTCATTTGTAAAGAAAACTGGTGTGTAATGAAAAGGTTTACATAACCCAGGTAACAAAAGCTGACAGTATGGAGAGGAAGCAAAAACATAATCAAACTATAATGTAGGAAAAAATTTTAAAAAGGAAACTAAAGCTGACAGCCTTCTGGTAGCATCATGGGCCATCCCTCCAAGGCTTGAGAGAATTCACATCACTGAGAGGGTAAAGTGAGTCAAGTACAAAAACAAAGACATAAGATGTTACACGAAGGAGACAGAGGTGCAGGGGTGATTTAAGCAGAAGGTTAAAGTGATCGTTTTGTAGGAGTGTAGTTTTAGACATGACAATGTGAAGGTTGTCACAGTAACCTAGATTACAGGGATTTTCAGTAATTGTAGACTCCGGTTGTTACCTGGTTCTATGCTGTAATGATTAGGATGATACAAGTGTTACAGAAAATCAATAGAGTCCTTAAGACTTCTCAGAATTCTTGGGAGCTATGTTCCTTTCTTGACTTATTATCGCTGCATCTCTCCCGCCACTCTTTCCACCCTCTCTACCTCTAACTGCACTCATTATATTTTCTCTATTACAACACTCCCACAATTATTATTTTTAATTGGGTAAGCAGAGAATCAGCACTGATGATAACAGTGCCCAACTACACTGGAAGAGGAACCAAAGTCAAAGTCAGAGAACATTGGGTACGCAGGTGCTAGATCCTGCATGCATGCATGCAGACATGTGATATGTATTAAAGCAAGTGACATGTATTTCTAGGCACTGCAGGTCACACACCCAATCACTCAGCAATGGACTGCTGTCAGTTTTCCCCACACTGTTACCCAACCATGAATTTAAATGATTTCCTTTGCAGTGCATTAAATCTGTCACCTTGCCAGTGTTGCATTATTTGATTGTGGAATTATTTTCTCTAATAAAAGATGTAATTGGTATCGGTGACAAATTATGACACTGTGGATGAGTGTGATCTTATTTGCGGCTTTGAACAGAAGTTTTTATTTTGTTGAAAGCCATTGACAATAAATAGAGCTTACCTAGAGGACATCATAGGCGAATTCCAAGAAGTATCAGTCACTGTTAGCACCCTTGACAAGTAAATACCTTTTATTTTACTTTTTTTTTGGGGGGGGACTTATGGTGGTTTGACTATGTTTGGCCAATGGGAAGTTGCACTACTAGTACTTGTGGGCTTACCTGAATAGGTGTGGCTTTGGAAGAGGATGTGTGTCATTTTGTAGGTGGGTTTTTAGGCCTTCTATGCCTGGGTTCTGCCCAGTGTGGAAGAGAATCTCCTCTTGGTTGCCTTCGGGTCAAAATGTAGAATTCTCAACTCCTTCAGAGCCATGTCTGTCTGAGTGCCACCATGCGTCCCCTATGATGATAATGGACTGAATCATTGAAATGGTAAGCACAATCAAAATCTTTTTTAAATAAGACTTGCCTTGGTGTCTCTTCATAGCATTGGGCCCTAACTAAGACAGGATTTAACTTGAATTATGTGTGTGCATGTTCATATGTCTGAATCAGTGTGTGCATGCCACATGAGTGTGAGTATCCCTGGAGGCTAGAAGATGGCATATGATCATTTGGAACAGGGATTACAGACAGTTGTAAGCCATTCAACATAGGCACATAGAGACTTCTTGTCCTCAAGAAGAACAGCAGATATTCTTAACTACTGAGTTTCTGGGATGAGCATAACCTCTTGTGTAGAATCCAGTTGAACTTTTTTATATGAACACACAAATCCTTATGAATATAAGTATATATTTATACTTATATATGCATGTGTGTGTACAAAACATACAATAAGAGATAATAGATTGCCATGCTTTGTCAAGCCTACTCTGTGTTAACTGTTCTTCTGGACACTCCCAGATCTTTCTTGACTTTCAGCTCCATGGTGCTTGACTTTCTTTAACCCCCTCCATGGGGTTCCTTTGCCCCTTGATCTCAACTGTGTTGTATTACCCCCTTCTTAAGGTTGTTCTCCTCCTTCCCAAGTAGGGGGACTGGGAGTGGGTTCACAGCTGGGACAGGTTAGGAAGAGTTATGATGAATATGATCAAAATGCATTGCATGACTTTGTGAAAGAATTAATAAAGCCATCTTAAGATAAATCACTTTTAAATTTTGAAATCTTCATTTTTCTTATTTTTAACAGGTGGATATTTGCCTGCTTGTGTTTCATGAGAATATATGTCTCCAACAGAAACATATGTTTCACATGTAAACACACTTTGAGAAGAAACCTGTAAAGGGTATCATACCCCTGGAAGTAGAGTTACAGACAGTTTGACCTGCTATGTGAGTGCTGGCAACTAAAAGCCTGTTTCTATAAAATACACATATGAGCTCTTTATTGATGAGCCATCTCTCCAGCTCCCAAAAAATTATCCTTTAAAGATTTTAATTTTACTCATCATTCTACACATGTTAATATGTATTTATGTGTGAGAGTGGTCTGTGCCCACATGGAGCGTGAGTGTGCATACATGGAGGCCAGTGTATGGCATCAAGTGCATGCTTCTTTACTCTTGTTCTTATTTTGTGTGGCAGTGCCTCTCAGGAAACTGGACTGCACATGTAAACCTCAGCACCCCCTGGCTGTGCTCATGCTCCTGCTCAACACTGATTACAAAGATGTATGTGGTGCTTTAGCCAAGCCAGCTCAGTCAGTCAACTGCGTCTCAAAGGAGGGAGTAAGGATTGAAAAAGAAATAAACAATTAGACAAAATTATAACATGATTCCAGCCATTACTGAGGCTGACGCGTCTTTATTTCTCTGCAGCTTGCTTTTATATCATTCTAGGTATATCCAAAAAACATGGTCAGTTCTTAGATCAAAGACAAAGTAATCAAGCGAAGTAGTAAACAAGATCACACATGATAGTAATCAAACACAGTACTAAACAAAAGGATCACACAAGGTAGTAATCAAACACAGCACTAAACAAAAGGATCGCGCAAAGTAGTAATCAAACAAAGTACTAAACAAAAGGATCACACAAGGTAGTAACCAAACACAGCACTAAACAAAAGGATCGCGCAAAGTAGTAATCAAACACAGCACTAAACAAAAGGATCACACATGATAGTAATCAAAGTACTAAACAAAAGGATCACACAAGGTAGTAATCAAACACAGCACTAAACAAAAGGATCGCACAAAGTAGTAAACAAAGTACTAAACAAAAGGATCACACAACGTAATAATCAAACAAAGTACTAAACAAAAGGATAGCACAAGGTAATAATCAAACACAGCACTAAACAAAAGGATCACACAAGGTAGTAATCAAACACAGCACTAAACAAAAGGATAGCACAAAGTAGTTATCAAACAGAGCACTAAACAAAAGGATTGCACAAAGTAGTAATCAAACACAGTACTAAACAAAAGGATCGCAGAAGGTCATAAGTGAAGTGGAAAGCACTTCAGCAGAGAAGTAGCCCAAGCCCCATGGTCTCTGCTCTAATATTTTTATCTCAGATAACTTCCCTTTCCAAGCCCAGTGACAAATGCCAAGTTCCTACAAGAGGCACCAAAAGCTCACCACAGTGCTTATTCTAAAATCTGGGTACAGAGGCATGTCACGAACAAGACGTCTTACCTAGGAAGATATCTCAATCCTCCAGGCCAAAATTCACATTTCAAATAGCAAGATACACAGACACACACAGACACACACAGACACACACACACACACACACACACACACAGAGAGAGAGAGAGAGAGAGAGAGAGAGAGAGAGAGAGAGAGAGAGACTCCAAATAGTATTTTTATAGTATATATATATATATATAAAAAACGACTCATCAGTTACATCACTTCCATTTGTTCTTGTAAAAAAAATTTCTTATTGCTTTCTTTCTTCCTTTCTTTCTTTCTTTCTTTCTTTCTTTCTTTCTTTCTGTCTGTCTGTCTGTCTGTCTGTCTTTCTTTCTTCCTGTCTTTATTTTGTATTTGCAATGCCAATTACACACAAGTTCTGAATGAGTGGTCATGATTATAAAATTGATTCCTGGGGCCGCTTTATTAGTGAATTTATTTATAGTCAACATAAACTATTTTCCTTTTCTTTTTCTCCATATAGTAGAATTCATCCAGACATTGCTAACTTTAGAAATTGATCTACCTCATGATCCGGGTATATCATTCTGGAGCATATACTCCCCCTCCCAAAAAAAATGATCAGAAACCCTCACTTTACTTCATCGTAACTCAAGGACATTTGCTCAGCCGTGTTCATTGCTGATCTTTTCAAAACACCCAGAATCTGGAAACAATCTTTTACTCAACAGAAGAACAGGTAAAGAAAATGTAGAACATTTATATAACTCATTGAACATAGAGAGGTTGAGCTGGTGTCTATATAGAGTCTCCACTCCTATGTTCTAATGTCTTTGGTACAGGAATGAACGCTGAATGCCATCAAAAGAGAAATGTACACAGAAACTCTTTGATCTACATTCGTGTCTTACCTACCAGATATGGTATCACAATGGTGGCACAAAGCTTGTGCTAGTAACCAACCAATAACAGATGTTGACTTAAGATCCACTCCACATGTAGACCTCACCTACCATCAGAGAGGAGACATCCTGCTGGGCACCTAGAAAAAAACCAAGTAATACTGATCTTAAAATACCGAGTGATAAAATGATTTCTATTGATATTCTTCTGTACATGTAGATCGGTGCCTTATTCCACTATTATCAGAGAAAATTCCTCTTGCAGCAGATGGGAACAAATACAGAGACATTATGTAGAGAGTGAGAGGCCTTGGGAAAAAACAGCCCTAAGTGGGATGTCTCCATCAGTCTCTTCCTCAGAGCTTAGAGATCCGTGCAGAAAAGGAAAGAGCCAGGGATAGATGAAATGGATTCCACAGTTTTTGTTAGTTTGTGTGTATGTGTGTGTGTGCGTGTATGTGTG
>NW_022196915.1:99443445-99446822 GCF_008632895.1 Mastomys coucha | reverse complement strand
GTATGTGTGTGTGTGTATGTGTATGTGTGTGTGTGTATGTGTGTGTGTGTGTGTGTTCCCTGTGTTCTTTTATTTGCTACACTTTTTTTCCTTCCATTTTGGGTGTGGTTTTATTTTGTTTTCTTAGTTCAGATTGTTTCTGTTGTCGTTGTATAAGGTTTTTGTTTGTGGTTTTTGTAGAAAGAGCTCAAAACAGAGGAAAGAATATAAAGTAAATATATTTGAATTTAAAACTTGATTTAAATAATAAAGATTTAATAAAAAAGAAATAAATTAAAAGTGCTCCTCTTTACTTTATTGTGTATGGAAACACACATAGAACTTCTCACCTACACCAATAAAGGCATTTTTTATAGATTTCAGGTAGAATTTATATGATAAATGCTTGCTGTCTTAGTCACTATGGATTATTTCCATTGATTTAAATGTTTGATTGTTTGCGATATTAGAATCGCCCACCAGGGGGCTCCATTGCTTTAATTTTCACAGCATTCCATTATGGCAAGGCTGAGGACTCCACCACCCCTCCCTTTTGCAGAAGAATTTAACAAACCGATTTTAAATGCAGCAGAAACTCTGAAATGTATTAATGGGTCACATTAACCTAAAAGAACGAAGTACAGACTTCACACTCTCTGGGGCATTTGCTTTTTTCTTAGTGAAAAACTTTGGAGAATGTCATTTTGGTTTGACAAGGTTGGTGTCTCTAAGTAGGGAGGCGACTATGCGCGGAGGTCTCACTGGTTGCATAAACACCACCGGTAAGTAATGCAGCTGTGCTGCTGCTGCGGACCTCCTGCTGCTGCTGCGGGCCTCCTACTTGCTTTCAGGGTGACAGGGTGTTGCTTCAGCTGGCCAGGTTGGCGAGAGAGTTCATGCTTGTAATCTCAGCCAATCTGGGAAACTGAGGCAGAGGCTTACAGAGTTCACAGCCAGCTCGAGTTATTGAAGGATGACTTCTCTCAAAGTTATGTTTTTAATAAATTAGAATTTGAAAATATCTTAAATTACTTAGTCCAGCACTTGCTAGCTATCTTTGCAGAATTTGCAATATTCATTCAATTCAGTTCAAAATGGTTTCTTTTCAACCATATATATATATATATATATATATATATATATATATATATATATATATATATATATAATATATATATACATATGTATATTTATATAAATTTCTTCCATTCTTTTAACCCTTCTAACCTTCCTACAAATCTTCTTCCTTCTTGCAAACACCCTTCAAGCTTTCATCCCTTAAAAAAGGAAGGCAGTTTTTATATATGAAAGAAACTGTGTCATATCTGATATCTTTCTTTCATGTCAATCATGGATCTTAAAAATCAAGATAGCTTTTTTTTTTTTTTTTGAGACGGGGTTTCTCTGTATAATCATGGTTGTCCAGGAACTCACTCTGTAGACCAGGCTGACCTCGAACTCAGAAATCCTCCTGCCTCTGCCTCCCAAGTGCTGCGATTAAAGGCGTGCGTGCGGCATCACTTCCTGGCTCGAGCTGGGTTTTAAATATGAAGAACTGACAAGTGGCCAGTGGTTCCCTGGCACCGAGTGAAACAGACCCTCATTCAATGGCAGCACGATGGAGATGCAGAATATCAGAAGGGATGATAAATTCCTTCTGGAATCCAAAATTCTGGAATTGGGAGAAGCAAGAAATGACTGCTATGAACCTAAGAAAGTTAAAATATACTTCAGTATTTTAAGATATCAGACATCCAAGCTTTCTTGTGTACCCCCTGGCTAGTCAGTCAGTAAATGTGTTGAGCAGGAATCCTCATGTAGGTATCACCCTGGTCCTTGTGGGGAGTGAAAAGGATGATCGTTTGGCCTCTACTTCTGCTTCTCTCCTGGGAAGAGTAGGCCTTGGTCCTGTGAAGGTTTGATGCCCCAGCATAGGGGAAGGCTAGGGCAATAGGGCAGAGTGGGCTGGTGGGTAGGAGAACACCCTCGTGGAGGCAGGGAGAGGGGGGCGGGATTGGGGGTTTTCGGAAGGGGGATACCATTTGAAATATATATAAACAAAATAACCAATATTTTTTTTTTTAAAAAAAAAAAAAACGGACCACATGACACTGTAATATCCACATTGTCCTCCAGGTGGCGACTGAATGTTTTTTGATATTAAAAAGGTGATGTTATCCTGTTCTGTAATGGCACACCCTCAGTGGCGCCAACCCTTTAAAGGAATAAAATGCCTTCAGAAAAATACATGCAGCTTTCAAAGTCCCACAAAGTTTTATAAATAGGGTCTTGGGGAGGCAGATTATTGAATGAATGATTTTTGAATGTTTAGTGTTTAATATATGCTAGAAATATAGTAAGTAGGAAAGGAAGAGAGAAAGGCTTTATAAACTAATCACAAGATAAATAAGGTTGTGTTGGTCAGTGGCCTTTCATAAGATCTCTGTAATGTAAATGGAACATATACGGAAATGAGAGGGTGGAGGGTAGCTGGCAAGGCTTTGGGGGTGGAGCATTGCAGGAGACATGCTCAGATGTTACAGATCCTTTGCTGTGTGGATAAATCAGTTCTGGGTGTCTTACATACAGGGCAGCAACTATCATGAGCTGTCAAGTACTGTGTGCTTGAGAACTGCAGAGAGTAGATATCAAGTGGCCCCATCATGAAAAGGGTAACTATGCTAGAAGTGACAGATGTATTAATAAACTTAGCTGTTGTGATAATTTAAAAATGTGCATCAAATTATCCTGCTGCATGCCTTCTTCAATATATTCAGTTCCTCTATGTTAGCCATATATCATTAAAGGTTAAAAATGAAAGAAAGAGGGCCATTTGGGTAAATTTTGGAATAATGCAATATGAGCTGACCATGTAACACAAACTCAGAAAGGTCAATGATTTTTATTATTTTTTTTTATGTTTCTGTTTGCCAATTTCCATAACATCAGCATCAAGACTAAGATTGGTTATGTACAAGAACTGCCTAATATACCCTTTAATGTTACACTTTATTTTTATATCTGTGTGTCTACGTGTGTGTGTGTGTGTGTGTGTGTGTGTGTGTGTGTGTGTGTGTGTGCTATTTTCTGTGGAAGCTAGAAGAGAGAATGGGATTCCCTGAAGCTGTAATTACAGGAGACTATGAACCTCCTGGTATGGGTGCTGAGAATCAAACTCTGGCCGTCTGAAACAGCAAGTGCTCATACAAAACCACTGGAGAGTTCTTTGGTCAATAAATTCCCTCTCAAATATTTTCTATATGGGTCTAGAGTACATAGATTTCAATTGTTCTAACATTCAGATCCACACCAACTGTTCTCATGCCAGTGTCTTTTTTTTTTTATTATTTTACATATTTTCTTTATTTACATGCGAATTTCTCCATTCCCAGTTTCCC
>NW_022196915.1:99416849-99442544 GCF_008632895.1 Mastomys coucha | reverse complement strand
ATTTCTGTATCCACTCCTCTGTTGAGGGACATCTGGGTTGTTTCCAGGTTCTGGCTATTATAAATAATCATGCCAGTGTCTTAATAGGAGATGTAGCATAGATAGTAAAACAAACAAATAAATGAACAAAAAAAATCCATGACTTTTACAATCTTTAATTTTGCATCTATCTCTGCTAAACATTTCTTGGGTGGTCATGGCTTCAGAGTTTAAGTCCTCATGGCCAGTGGCCATGCTGATGGAATGGTGAAACCGACTTCTATCTGTGAGATGACAACAACACTAATGGCTTTGTTATCAGTGTTTATACTTTCTCTTTTGAAGACACTGGTTTGATGTGTGAGTGTATGTGTGTGTGTGTGTGTGTGTGTGTGTGTGTGTGTGTGTGTGTGTGTCTGTGTGTGTTTGCATGTTTCTGGGAACATTTATGGATGCAGGTGCATATATATGTGTGTATGAGACACAAGGCTGATATTGCAAGTGTCCTCAATCGCTCTCCATCTTACTTTTTCAGACAGATTGACTTAATTGAATCAAGAATGCAGTTTTACTGGCTAGCACCTCGTGGGAGGCAGTGTTCTGTACCAACTGGACAGTTACATGATTCTTGAATCTGAGTCTATAAAGCTGGCAATGCAAGTATTTTAACGTCTGACCCATCTCCTCAGCTTGAAGATATCTTAATGGACTAACATTACAGAGCTAGAAATGTATCCAGCACTATTAATTTTAGCTCGTTATTTCTCGAGAGTATGTTGATATTGTCTCCTTCTCACTTACCCCAAACACATGGGCTACCCACCCTACCCTTGCTTTCTTGGCTTAGACTGCGAATGGACAAGCTGCCCTCAACTCTGTTGCCTTGGCTGAGAGTCTGTTAGTCCCTCGCCTCTTTGTCTGCCTGCTGTATCTTGAGTCTTACACATGGTATAAGAAATTTTGATGGTGAAACTTTATTAGAGGAAGTGAGAATATTGCTTAAATTCTTTAACAGATCTAAAAATGACATGAGAGTGACCCGATCCGATATATGTGCAAATGTAAAGAAACAATTTGTTTTCTATGATGGTCAATAGAATATCTGAAATCCAAAGTCATTTTTCATTTCAAGTCTGTTTATAAACTAAGGCATAAATCTTTACTTGATAAGAGGAACAAATCAATAGAGAACAGAACACATTTATATGTTCTTGACAGCACTACACCTAGGGAATGGAACACTGAGCTTGACCTAGTGCCCAGGAAGAGCCATTCAACTTCATTGTGTGCAGAGAACAGAACTCAGGAATTCTGCACATTTTCTTAAGTAAGCACTTCTATTTTTTAAGTGTCTCTAACCATTTTTATGAGTACAAATTTTGATAGATTTTTTTTTATTTTTAACACGATTATATTTTCCTGTGAAGTGCTGAAACAAACAGAAAAAGAACACAGTGTCTCTACTTAAAACTGAAGGAAAACTACTTTGACATTCACAGCTGCTAGACAAAGTCATTATTTTTAAGAGCAGGAAAATACTAGAAAATATGAGCTACAGGAATGAGGAAAGGAAATCATGGTGACCTCATATATTGAATAGTAACTCACATTAAGAGATATGAATAAAAGGTTATGGCCCTACAGGTCAGTTGATGAAGCATATTTCTGTCCCATTTTGACTTGGTTTATATCTTGGTTGTGAAAATAATGAAGAATTATCTTTGTGTTATGTATCCTTCCTTCTATCTAGATGGATGATTAGTTTCCTGAATTTTATACTCCCACTGAAACATCCCAGTGATTTGCTACACGAAACAGAATCGTGAGTTGTGAGTGACTCCTTCTCCAGGAAACTTGTCTGAACTGTGCATTATTTGCAAAGGGAACAAGCCTGTGGTTTTGAAGGCAATCGGTGGCTAAAACAGACAGGAATGTATGCTGCCCTCAGACCACTGAGGTCACACAGGTCTATCTCAATCTTGTTAGGACACACCCTGTTCACTTGGGTCTTTGTGTATTTTGAACACCACCTCTGGAGCTGGTGTTTTTGATGCTCCACACATCTGTTGCACATGTTGACAAAATGCATTAATTCTGGGCACAGAACACAAGCTTACTGCTTGTTTCTTTTTTTCAACATTACTGAAAAGCACACTGAAGGTAACTCAGAAAATAGAAAGGCTACAACTACGGGTCATACTGGTGCTGAGAAAATGTTTCTTTGTTCAAGTTACTTCTTCATATTATCTAAGTCAATATTTCCAGTCTTCTGTAACCACTCACCCTCATATCTATGGATATGAGACTTCAAATTAGTGCTAATCATATTGAAGTTTTAAGGCACAACTGCTAATTTGTCTTAGCATATATATGCAGATGTACGTGATAAGTGTGTGTTTGTGTGTGTGTATGTGAGAGAGATAGTCTCAGATAATGATTTTCAATCCTTGATTCTCACTGTCATTCAGAGTTTATCCAAGTTGTCCTTTGGATGGGATCAATCTGAAGAAAATGGTCTTTGCTCAGAGTGTTTCTACATGTGATTATTTTTCTGTTGTCATGGGTAAAATATACACTTGGAACAGTGTTTCACTGGTAGGGGTAGGGGTAGCAGTAGGGCTTTGTGTAATTTAATGGGTAATGGAAAGGGTAAACTTGAGGGTAAAGGCAAGGTTAAGGGTAGGGTTAGGGGTAGAGGTAGGCATAGACTTAGGAATAAGGCTAGGAATAGGGGCAAAGTTAGTGATTATGGATGGCAGGGTAATGGTAAGGGCAGCCGTAGGGGTAAGGATAAGGTAGGAATAAAGGTCCCTGTAAGAGTTGGGGTAAATGTGCACGTGGGATACAGGTAGTGGTATAGTTAGAGTTAGGGGTAGGTGTAGAGTGATAGGTTTGGGTTGGGTTAGTGAAAGGGATAAAGATAAAGGTAAGTGTTTGTGGTTGGGGTTGCCATAGGGGCAGGAGTAAGGTTAAGGCGGTGGGAAAGTGTAAGTATAATGATAGGGGTAATGGTAACTCGTATGTGTAAGAGTTAGGATTACAGTTAGGACTGGGATTATAGTTAGGGTTGTAGTTAAGGATAGGATTATGATAAGGGTAATAGTAGGGTAAGAGTTAGGGTTAGGAGTAGGGTTAAGTTTAGGGTTTAGTTAAATATAAGGATAACATTTAGTGTAGGGTTTGGTTAAGATAAGGTTAGGTTTTAGGTAAGTGTAGGGTTAAGCTAGGTTTAAGGTTATGGTTAGAGTAAGGGTTAAGAGTAGGGTATAGGTTTGGGTTTGGGTCTTGGGTTGGGATTGTGGTTGGTGGTGTATTAGATGCAGGGTTAGTGTTGTGCATAAGCTAAATAATAAGATTAAGGTAAGGGTTACTGTAAGGGTAAAGTTGTGGGTTATAGTTAACTTTAAGGTTAGTGTTTTTATAATGAAAATATATACATAGCCTTCCATATCACTTTGGCTGAAAGAGTCTATGATTTGTTTCATACTGTTGATTAATCTATAAGCAAAATACAAACATAGTTAAATACTTAAACAAAATATATTAAGTATAAGGATTTGTGTGCATGTGTGCTTGTGTATGTGTGTCAGTGTATACATGTTTCTGTGCATGTATTTACATGTACGGTACATGTACATATGTGCAGAGTACAAGCTCTGGTGTTCCTCAGGTGCATCCAGGTTTTATTTAAAATCAGGGTGTCTCATTGTCTTAGAATTTCCTAGGATTGCAGGCTAGTTTGCCCAAGATATCAATATGTCTCCATCTCTGCCTCCCCATTCTGGGATTATAAATGCTTGCTACTATGGATTTTTTTTTTAAATATAGACTCTGGGATTAGACTCATATTCTCATGTTTCCAAGGCAACAGTTCACCAACTGAGGTACCTCCTCAGCCCTGTGTGTTTTCTAAGAGCCTGGAAAAATGTAACATATCTCTGAAAACAAAATGCTGTGAAAATGGTGGCATTTATGTCTCTACTTTCAGATGAGGAAATCATGTGTAAGCATGACTTGCTGAATGAATTTAAATTCATGGATGCAGTCATCAGATTTTAGCTTTTAATTCTCTGTCATTTATCAAAAAGTAGGATGCACAGTAGTGCGATGCATAGAATGCAGAACTAGACTGGCCTTGCTAATTGTGCATATTGAATTGACTAAGAATTTTATTTACATTTCAGTAGCCTATTAATGGAGTGATCTGTGGTTGGAGCCTTTTATATAAACATTTGATAGTATTTGTCTCCTGTTTGTTAGTGTTAGGGGAAGAAATGATTTTGAAGAAACATCTGGGAAAGTACAAGGGAATTGGAATTTTTCAATAAATGCCTTGGTTCTGATGTGAGAGTTTTGTTTGCTTGTTTATTCATTCATTTTTTGTTTGTTTTTAAATCTGTGTGACCTTGACCTTGGGTGACCTGTTTAACTCTTCTAAGATTTCTTTTTCTGTCAGGGTATTTGGGGATTATAGTTTGACAGTATTATAGAAAATATGGAGATGACTCAGCAGGCAAGAGAGTACAATGTGCAAAGAAAAGTACCCGAGTTTGACTCTACATCACCCACATAAAGAATTGCACATGGCCATGTGGCCTTGTGACTCCATCATTGGTGGAGAGAGATCGATGGATATCAAGACCTTCCTGGATAGCCAGCTTGGTGAAAACATATTCTAGTCCAGTGAGATACCTTGGTTCTTGTTGTTTTCCCATCCTTTATTGAAAAGTGATATTTTTCTCATGCAATTTAAGCAGTTTACAACTTCTCCTCACTTTACTCTTACAAGTCACCTCTTCTTACTTCTCCTCCCATCTATGACAGTTCTTGTTCAAGGCAATATGACAGACTGACAGAGGACCACACAGATGTTTTGACATCTTCCTACACATGAAGGAGTTAATGTTTCAAACTCTCACATGTGTACATAATGCCCACATGTACCACATACACTTATAGAACACACAGAATATACAGATATCACTGGTAGTATACACATACAGTACACAAACACAAATTATTACCCGCTTAAAATTTTTTACAAGGATATTTTAAACAAGACACCAGACTTTACACTGTCAGCCTTTAACACTTTCTTTTTCCATCTCTTCTTTCTTCTTCCTCATTATTTTTGTTATCACAGTCGTGTGCTTAAATTTCATTTGTATTTATTGGATATTTTATTTATTTACACTTCAGGTGCTATCCCTTTTTGGGGTTTCCCCTCTGGAAACCCCCATCCCATCCTCCCTCTCCATGCGTCTATGAGGGTGCTCCACCTCCCACCCACCCATTTCCACCTCTCTGCCCTGGCATTCCCTACACTGGGGCATTGAGCCTTCCCAGGACCAAGGGCCTCTCCTCCCATTGATATCTGAGAAATTCATCCTTTGCTAGATATGTGCCTGGAGCCATGGGTCCCTTCATGTGTACTCTTTGGTTGTTGGTTTGGTTCTTGGGAGCTCTGGGGGGTCTGGTTGTTTGATATTGTTGCTCTTCCTATGGGGTTGCAAACCCCTTCTGCTCCTTTAGTCCTTTCTCTAACTCCTCCATTGGGAACCCCTGTCATGTGGCCTGTTTCTTCACTTCGTTTGATACCATTTGACTTAAAAGTTTGCTCTTACCAAATTTTTCTTTTTGATGGTAACATTGAAGAAGAAGTGTGTTAGAGAAAAGCTGAATAGCCCTTCAGCATATTTAATCTACTTCACGTGGAACGCCTGCCATCTATCAGATCTCTGAAGAGTATTTCCTAACAGTTTGATCAAGGCCACGAGCTGTGGATTTGCTCTTTGAACCATGATTTTTCAAGTTTGGCTATTTACATAGATTTCACAGGCATTATTAATTTCAAAGCAGAAATAAATCAACAGCTCCATGACATGTCAATGGAGACCTTGCAGACTTTTTAACTTTCTTCTGTCAAATGATCAATAAATGAGTCTTAATATAATGGCACGCTTTGTGATAAGTTTTGGAATTAATTCTTTCTGTGGTATTCTTATTAATATTTCATGGTTAATATTTGCCATCTTGAACAGGCTAGAGTTCTGGCACTTTATTTGTGCTCATATTTTAACTATTATAGTTAGCATAAATATTTCAATTAACTTTTGTTTTGATTTGAAACTTATTCTTACTATGTAGCCCTGGCTAATGTGGGACTCACTATGCTGACTTTGAATTTGAAGTGATAGTCCTTCCTCTGACTCCCAGTGCAGCAATTACTGGCAAATGAAACCACATGTAGATAGGGGCAGCTAACTGCTATTGCCTGTTTCTCTTTAGACTTGAAAATTGTAAGATGACTGACAACATAACACATATTTGTATATGTCCTTCGAAGTTCATAGAAACTGACACCTATTGGAATATCAATATGTGAATGAGTTGACAGACTAAACCTAAAATATCCACTTCCACTTACTTAATCCATTCTTTAATTTAGAGTAATATAAATGATCTAGATGGGTTTGATTGTTGGACTTAATTGTATTCTCTAACAAAGGTCCTAAGAGGAACCAGAATGCTCAAGCAAATAATATTTCCTTCTGCTTATTCTGGTAACATACTAGATTTTTATTAATTAATTTAATAAATCAAAATAATAACAGAACAATTCCTAACTTCACACCTTGCAATAACTTATATTATTGATATTATTTGCCCTGGTGTTAGCCATTTGATCATTAATTTTCCAATTTAGTAATTAAAAAATAAATTATTTTTTAATCAAAGTAGTTACTTTCTGAATGAATAAATCTCTAGAGATACTAGTAGTTAATATCATAAACATGAGTAAATTAAAGAAGAAAAGTTTAGTTGTGACTGAACCAAAAATTTATTAAATAAATTCATAATGGTCTTGACAGAATTAATCTAAACAGACTTTTCCATTCTAATACTAACACTAATAATAATAAAATATGCCAGAAAATTTACACTATAAAGCATTTTGTTCTTACTACTTCTGTCTAAAACACAAGAACCCAAAAGTGTATTTGTCTGTACATGCATTATTTCAAGTGCAGGTAAATAAACGTATTCTGATGACACGGTTCCCTTTTTTATTCCAACAGATTTATTTTCCTAGTAAATGTTTCATTCTGAGAGCAGGTGATAATGTAAATGTCAGACCTAGGATTACGTGGCATCAAAAGCTTAGGTTCTGAAAGGGAGAGTTCTAGGAGAATAGACTCCAGAACACATAAAAGAAGTTCGAGTTGTGGTCTGTATATGGCGAAAAGGGAAGGGAAGCTCTGAGATGAGAGCTCAGTCTGTCGATCCCACATGAGTTTTGTTTCTTCTTTTATTCTACAATTTTTCTCCATGCCTTTCCTTAGAGAAAAGAAAGAAGGACATCAGATGACAGTAGGGGGCATATACCCACCTTTCAGAACATCTGCTTGCTGAAAGTGACACAGTGGGACTCATGAGTACACCTCCATCTGGCTGCTTTTTCAAACAAATCATAGGTAAAACTTCTCCCTCAGATAAAATGATATTCAGACAGATTCTGTAGTCATTGATGCAGTCTAAACAGGAAGCCAGCAATCCAGAGCTCTGATGGGGAAAGTAATTCAAGTAATAGAGCATTTAGAGCATCACTCTATCTCCCTTAAAAAAAGACAGTTTTGCTAGGCTAGGCTAGGCTAGGCTAGGAGTTTTGGTCTAAAACAATCATGGTCTAAGTAGACATGGGTGATACAAATAAAGTTTCAGAGATTGAGCCACCAATCCAACAGTATACACAGACTGGAAGGCTATCCCTGCACAATTGTAGTTAATGTGCGGTTTGGCCTTTAGGGGGGTTCCCCAACAACTGGAGCAGGGGCTGTCCCTAAACAGTAATCTCTGAAGTATATTCTCTAACTAGGATGACTTGCCTGGCCTCACTGGAAGAGGATGCACCTAACCCTGCAGAGTCTTGATTCATCATGGTGGGGGCCAGACATCCATGACGAGATACCCACTCTCTCACAATAAAAGGGGTGGGGTATACAGGGAGGGGCTCTAAGAAGGGAGAACAGGAGGCGGCAGCTTTTGGGGTGTAGACAAACAAACACACAAACAAATAAATAAAGCAATAATTCCAAGAATAAAAATTAGTCATGGTAATCTTCTTGGGGACCATAGGTCTTTGGATGGAGAGCTATCTGTCTGTCCTTTACTAGGATTTCCTTGCTAGTTTGTTGCTTTGTCAACCCAAGTATTCAAAAATATACTTATCAGTATTTCCATGTAGAGACACAGAAGTCTGTGTGTGTTCCAGGCACACATGATAACATTTTTATAGGAGGAAGAAACAGGAGAGAGAAAAAAAGAAGGTATCAAAACTAATGGCTGGGAGCAAAGAAAACAGCAGACAGCTTTGCAAGGTAGCAGGATGCTGAATGAATCCAAATACTGCTGTGAGGGAGGCCGGTGCCAGGGTGATGAACACCGGCCTTCTATCATTTTCTTTTGTCAGTTGAAATTTATCATTTTAGCTGTATGAAAGGTATTGTTCAATCAAGAATGAGAGAGAAAAGGTAGGAGGGAGAAGGGAGGTAACAGAGGTATGGGGGAGGGAGGGAGAGTGGGAGGGAGCTACAGAAACAGAGACAGAGACAGAAAATATGGATGAATGGATTTGTATTTCAGGTTCAGTGGGTAGAGAGTAATTGTTGATTCCTCACACAACCCGAGAGCAAGAGCAGTTTATGCAAATATTCTTAGCCCCAGGATGAGGGTTCTATTTTTAGTTAAAGCTTATAAAGGAATGGGAGAGATTGCTTGCTTTACATGAGTTAAAAGGTTTTCAATAAGAATGAATTATATTTCTCTAAACATATAAGCCTTATTTGTCACTTAAAGAAATCTTTCTTTATTGACAATAAAAAACAAGTGAATAAAATTTAAATTCAAGAATTCTGCCAATGATCATCCTATGTTGACCTAAATCATATGTCGGAATTTTTTTACTTAAGAGAAGGTTGAGACTCCCAGAGAGCCCTGGGCAATTATCACATGAGTAGGACTGACTACTTACTTCTGAAAGGATTTTTAAAAGGAAATCTAGAAAGGCTAAAAATCCATGGACAATAAGAAAATATTCCCTGAAAACTTGCCAATGCATAGGATGTTTTGTGTGTGTGCAAGAATTTGTGTACAGAGGGTGGGTGGAGCCTTGAAAGGGTTGGCCCGTCATCTTTCTTTTGTAAGAGTGACATTGTCTTTTGTAATTCAGAGCAGGAGGACACAGAGGTACAGAGAGAAGACGACACACCGTAAGTGCTGTGCTTGTGCCCACTGGGGGATTAACTGGCTTTTGGTTCATATGTGTGCACATTAATGTTTACTTTTATGAAGCGATATCTTAATTTAAAATCACTTTTCATTAAACAATTCATTATTTATGTGTGTGTAGCATGCCTATTTGTCTGTGGACCACAGTTACAAAGGGATCACAGAGGCCAGAAGGAAGGACTCTCCTGGAATTGGATTGGTTCAGAGTGGTGGGTGCTGAGAACCAATCCAGGCTCTGCAAGAGCCGTACTTGCTCTTATCCAGTGAGGCATCCTTCTAGTCCCTCTTTCCATTATTCTATGACACTAAAGTTACTTTCCCAAGCTGAAAACATTAGATGTTGTTGATGTACTATTAATGTTTTGTAAATGTGTATACCATACTTCCGTCCAATTTTCTTATTTATTATTTCACTTTGTTCTAAATTAGGTTGACATTAAATCTAATATTATTTAACAAATAATTAGGTATTTGGTAACTCCATATTATTTCTGGAAGTATTCTGTTATGGTTTGAATTTTAACAAGCTGTACTAGAAAGATTCCCATGTTCAAGAATTGCTAACCAGTCTCTGTTACTCTTGGTACTGGGAAGAATTCGAAAGATTAAGAGGTTTGGTTTAATTGAAGAAATTAAGGATGTAGCCCTGAAGGACATGCTAAGACCACTCCCCCTTCGGCTGTCTTGCTCCCAGGCCTGCAAGAAATAAGTGTACTTATTTGTCACACAGTCCTACCTTGTGCTGCTAGCATATTGTAAAGTGTCTGCCTCCAGTGACTCAAGGCAGTAGGGCCATGGACAGAACTCTTGAAATATTTTAACACTGTGATCAAATGTTAACATTCCTGCTGTTAATAAAATTTACATCTCTTGATATTTATAAATTATCTTTAACAATGTTGCTGTGTTCTACTCTCACTAGATGTGCAAAAACTTCCTTTCACCATCCCTTCACTGAATGATAAAGAAATTATGATATCTTCAAATTCTGTGGCTAAATTGTTACCTAAATGTAAATTGAAATATCTAGAAATCCAAGCATTTTGAAATTGTCATTTTTTGTGTGAGGCCCATGTAAAAATATCATTCACATTTAATATTATTTATAAATGATTATTATTGATTGTTTCAGATATATTACCCTAGTAAATATCAGTGTAAATATTTTGAAAGGTTTCTGTTATATATAAATAAATTTCTCCATTTACAACTTTTAAGAAAGTTCCTTATCATTTTGAAGGTCCTTTCATTATTATTAGGACTGATGTAATTATAAACAACAAAAATAATTCACAGAATTTTTTTAAAAAATGGAGAATTTACTAGCTATGAAGAAAACTGATAGTAAATACGTAGCTAGTTTATTACTTACTTCAATCACATAAATTGTTTAAAAAGAATTTAATTATCACCATTCTGTTTCATATTGTAGATTTTGAAAAGACTTATTGATGTCAGAGATTGAGCCCTATTACCACAAATCAGCCCCCGTACTACAAATATATATGTACACACACACACACACACACACACACACAGACACACACACTTCATCAGTCAAGTTAAATTAGCCAGTGGTCATACAAGATTCTAAAGGAAATAACACCCTCATTTTATACTTTCTTCAGTGAGTAATTCTGAGCAAACAAACAAACAAAAAACAATCTGTTTATTCTCCATGAGTATGAACTGAAACATTTTAGAAGAAAGCCAGAGTTATTTTTCTGCTCATTGTTTTATAATGCCAAAGGCAAAATGCTTTTGAATTATCTACGTATACGTTTATTTTCATAGTTAGAGTTTGACCATTGATATATTTTAAAATATCTTAAATGTAATTAAAACACCAACTCACCAGTGACTCATACTTAAGACACACAAACCTTTCAAAGTATAAGTTATGTGAACACACGTGGCATGGAGTCTAGAAGGAAAGCTAGTGACAAATGAAATATCAAAACCGCAGGAAAGGTAATATTTTTCTTTTCCCAGGGGAGCTGTAAAGGATTTTATGCCCCATTATTTCATTGCCTACCTGTTTCTATTTTAATCCTGTGCATAAAGAATTAGGCATGAATTGATAAGACTTTTGCTCACTTTTGCCAAATGCTGGGGGGTCACACTTATTTACATACGTCCTACATGGAAATGACATTTCACAAGATACGGTTTGTTTGAAGGTAGTATGTCGAAACAAACACGGTACTTACTGATCTCCAATCATCTTGATAGACTTTCCTTGTGCTTTGGCTCTGAAAGCTGCCTGTGAAATGCTTATAGAGGTTATAATTTCTGAGCCCTGGGGAACACAAGAAGGTTTATTTTTTTTCCTTTCCTTTGAATCTGAAAGTTTAACTACATGCACATAACAATGTGCAGTCCATCTTTATGCAAATAGTTTAAAAAGGCCGTGTGCCTGGAGGGCTGTTTTACGGCATTATTTGGTTTTATATCTTTGCAATCAACACTATACAGCTCACATGGCCATGTAAATTCATGAGAAGCTTTTCTATTGAAACTCAAACAAGGTTACTCACTCTTGAAGATCAGATTGAGATAAAAGTAGCAGTTTCCATAATGGCACAAGAAACAATGTACACAGTATCTTACATAACCCCCCAAACTATTGATTTCATCTTTGAAAATGTGTCCTTGATTTCTCTCTGCAGGTTTGTAGTTCTAATACTGATTCTAATGGAGGCATTTCAGAGGACCTCCCGAACCAGCAACTCCCACTTATTTATTTCTGCAAAGGTCTTCTGAAGGAATAAAAGGACTTCAAAATTCACTTTATTTTTAGTGGCCACAGTGAGGGTCTCCAGGAACCACACTTACTCATAGACTTTGTATAATTTTATTTATCGTTAGGCTTTTTTTCAGTTGACTTATAACATTTTAGGGGACATGATTTTCTTATCTTATTTCTTTCCCCCTTTGCTTTTAATGGTTTTATGCTATTGTTGTTAAACAGTTTAGATCTACATGAATTGAGGCTTGTGTACACTTAAATATATGCCTGGTTTTGGACCAATGGGCATGTTTGCATTCATCTGTTGTTGAATAGGTTGTCCCCTCACCTATGCCCTGTATGTGAATAGCTACAGACACCAAAGCCTAGTTTATACAGAAATTGATCCCCAAGCAATCTGTTGACTACTCTGGGGATCTCATATGGGAACACACTTGTGTTATTCTGCATTGGTCATGGTTCCAACAAGACTTCTCTATGCTAATTCTCACATTTAGCTAGCTATTTACTCCCCACAACAATATGCAGAGAACCTGTTGCCTCTCCCATATTACAAAGAAGGAAGAGAAGACCATAGCTGTGTGCCAGAATCCACATATGGAACATAAACATCTAAAATTCAAAGTAAAGATATTACTGCTTGCCGGGTGGTGGTGGTGCACGCCTTTAATCCCAGTCCTTGTGAGGCAGAGGCAGGTGGATGTCTGAGTTCAAGGCCAGCCTGGTCTACAGAGTGAGTTCCAGGACAGCCAGGGCTACACAGAGAACCCTGTCTCAAAAAAACAAACAAACAAACAAAAAATTACTGCCTTATGAGAAGTCGCCTAAATTCAAGAGAACCTGTCCCTCCCTCTTAATAAAGCAAGATTACACATAGGGTAAGGAAAGGAAGAGATTAATATTTCTTTATATACTTTTCTCATGTTAGACTTTTACAATTTTGAATAAATTCAGCTCACTTACTTATACATTTGACCAGAATCCTACAACTTCCATTATTAAACCCTAGGGTTATACACTCATTTATCTCCATCATTCTTTTAACGACTGTGAAAAGTGATTGAGGAAAGGCACTTAAATGCACTTAAGACACAGTGGAGGAAAAAAGGCAATGATTATTCATGCTCATTGAAGCCATAATCAGGTGGAGAGACAATAAACACGAATATTCCAGGTGACATATGCATCTCATATAAACCTATTATGATATATGATTAAATAATATTATATAAATCATATAAAGATGAAAAAATTTTTCTTTGAAATTAGTGTTCTACAGGGCTTGGATGGTTGGTACAATGTTTGCATAGCATGCATGAAGCTCTGTGTTTAATGCCCAACACTTTGTAAAATTTGTGTTTTGACACATATTTACAATAAGAGACATAGAGACAGGATGAGAAGAACTTTAAGTCATCCTTGCTCAATGGAGCATTTGAGACCAGCCTGGGCCACATAAAACCATGTATGAAAATGCATATTTCTGAGTTTAAACTATTATTGTTATAATTAAACAGAGAAACATGGAGAGACTCAAGGAAATATGCACTCACCACCAAGAATAAATTATATTTATAGTATGTCACATTTGAATTTATAAATTAAATAGAAGTTTGTTATGAATCCAAGTTCACTTTCCCACTATTTCTTTTGAGATAATTACTCCAATGCAATTAGTTAATATCCAACCAGATTATTTTATTATACTTTGTTTGGAATCCATGTATGCTCACATAATGTGTATAATTGATTTGTGTTTTAACAAGTTTGCATAAATGCTTTTAATCTGTAAGTAATGAGTTAATTTTGCAAGGTTAAATTTTTACTCCATATTGTTTGTTTGAGATAGTTGGGTATATTTAAGTATCTCTGGTATGACATAAGAAATTCTGATTCTGTCTCTTATTGTATATGACACATAAATTGATCCCATGTTGACTGTATTTAACGCTTAGTGTGTCAAGGATATCTCCCCTGTGTTACTAGATATCACAGGCACACCGAGTTTTACGACAGGAAGTGCTAGTGCGATAAACATTTCTTAACTAAGTCACTCTTCTAGGTTTATCCTCTTGTGCCCTGTTGGTATCTTGTCTCCAAAGAATATACTGAGACAAATGTTTTAGATTAGAGCCCTATTGTTTAACATCATCTTCAAAGATTTACTATATATATTAAAAAGATAGTCTTAAATTATTCTTTCATCTGGCCATTGAAAGTTATGTTCAAGGTTACACATTTCAACATCAGATTCTTCACATTTAAGCATTTCAATTAAATTGTTATGACTATTGTGGTTGCTTGAATGAAAAATGTCCCCACAGGTTCAGGCATTTGAACCTTGGTCCCAAGTTGCTTGCACTGTTTGGTAGGAAGTACAAGCCTGAGAGCCTTTGAGCTTGAGCGTTGATTGTCTACTCCCACTTCCAGTTCACTCTTTTGAAGATGTGCTACCTCAGCTCATGGCTTTGCCTGCCACCATGCTTCCTCTACCATCAACAACTCTTCTGGTGCCCTGACACAAAATTCTGTAAGTTACTGTAAGCATGGTGCTTTATCTCAGAATCAGGAATGGAAGTAATACAACTACCAATTAGTTGGCACATTTTTTATGCTGTCAGGAACACTCCTGCATTCTTTGTCTTTAGGTATGTGGACCTTGTGGATACTGCATTTCCATGGAAACCATTTGCAGCTCCATCAAAATGTTGTAAACTATGACCTTCAGGATTTTTGTCACTCATGAAAACAAAATCTTTCTGCTCTTATTGTCTAGTCAATAGTATTTTAAACTCTGTGACATCATGTTATTTCCTCTTTGCTTTGTACCTACCCTCTAATTTAATATCAATTTGTTTTAATATCACATAAAAATAAGAAACATAAATGGCTGAATATGCTCTCATTAATTATTTAAATTAGATTTGAAGGCCTCAAAGTGAGTAGCCTAGAGATGCACAACCCCATGACAATCAAGTAAAGGATTCTCTGCCTATCTCAGGCCTGTAACGGGGGCCTTCCGTGTAGCATGTCTATACTGTTGTAAATAAGAATCAGGAAAGAAGTTTTACTTCTCTTTCTTACCTATCTTTGCTGTTGTTTGACAGGCTTTACCCAGCATGCATGTCAAACCGCATGCTTCCCTGGCAGCTGCAGCTGTGGTAGTTTGTAGTTAGCTATTTTTTTTTTAAATGTAGTCAGTCTGTCTCTCTGTCTCTGTCTCTGTCTCTGTCTCTGTCTCTCTCTCTCTCTCTCTCTCTCTCTCTCTCTCTCTTTCTGTGTGTGTGTGTGTGTGTACAGAGCTGTGTGTGTACAGAGCTGTGTGTGTACAGAGCAGGGAAATAATTCTCTGTGATAACAGCCCTGTGAGGCTGAGGCAGGAGGATAACAGTTCTAGATCAACATAGTCTACATAGTGAAAGATTCCACTGCAAAAACCAAAACAAGACCAATATTAAGACAAAGCCAACCTTATTTAAATAAAATTTACTTACCAGCTTTTAAAGAAAGCTCTAGCAATGCAATTGTCATGGATATGAATATATGAGAAGCTGGCAAAGGCCAGCTGTCTGACCTACACTCTATTGTTTCAAACACTTTGTCTCCAAGTACAGTGACATTGTGCCTTTTTTATTTTAACCTTGAGATTTAGCTTAATGGTATATTCTACATTATCTCAATAGCTGTTGAATATTTATCTTGTCATTTAATTTTTCTCCTTTACAGTTTATTAAAAATTTTTTGTTGGTTATTGTATGTACAAGGTTTTCTCCAGTATTCACTGTTTAGTCTAAAGTGGCGTATGGTACACAATTGCTGTCAGGCCCCCAGCCCTGCCTTGGTCATTGCATGCGCAAGGCTTTCTCCAGTATTCATTGTTTAGTCTAAAGTGGTGTATGCTATACAATTGCTGTCAGGCCCTCAGCCCTGCCTTGTCTGCTTACTTGGAGGTTTAGATTTGGTTGTGCAGCATAGTGAGCTTATAAATGGGCTGCATTTTGAGTAATGTCTTTGCAGTGACTCTGTCTCTGTTTAGTTTAAAGTGTGGCTCATGAGTGACATTACTGAACCCGCTTATGAAGATTTTTTTATTGTACTGCGTTTGAAGGAACATAATGTGAATACTACAAAAAGCGATCCGTTTTTATTTTTAACCTTGTCCTTTTTATTGCCCTTCCATGTTCTATATTTTAGTATCATAATCTTTTCACCACCCACATAGTTCTCCTTGACAAAGTACACCACCTCTCTCTTTCAAATCCTCTATCACTGAATCACTGCTGTTTGTTTTGACCTCCAACAGCTTCTGAGAAAGTCTGCTCTACTCCCTCTTTTATTTAAAATAAACCTTCATTTGTACTGAATTCAACTGAATTGCATTTTCTTGGCTTAGTCTATAGAATTCTGACTTGCTAATTGTTTTATATATCTTTCTAAAAAACAGTCTTATGGAACAGATGGCAGCAACTGCCCAGGACCAGCCGCCAAAACCACTACTCAACCAGCAACAGTCTTTGGCGCGCACAGAGGTTTCTTGTTATGAAATCCCTGGGAACAGGTTGATAGAATTAGGACAATTCCTTCTTTATGGTCTTTTGATTCTCATATTTTCTAAAATAAAACATAGCCACAATATCCACAGTAACCACTCTAGTGTTAACACCATCCTGACCAATCCCACAGAGTAAGCTGTCAAGGGGAGTCTGCGATAAGAAAGAGAGGATTTTTATTGTTGATTTTCTAATCACAGAAAATTACTGTGGCAAATAAATATTCACAAGGAACTGCAACCTAGGTTACATCAGATTCATTTGGTGAACTGTGATGCACTTTCAGTAAAATAAATTACTTGCCTAATCATTTGAATTGTAACAATTTTTTTTTTTTTTGGATTTTTAAGACAGGATTTCTCTGTGTAGCTCTGGCTGTCCTGGAACTCACTCTGTATACCAGGCTGGCTTCGAACTCAGAAATCTGCCTGCCTCTGCCTCCCAAGTGCTGTGATTAAAGGCGAGCGCCACCACCGCCCGGCAACAAAATTTTTATGAATATACCTACATTCATATTATTTTCATTAGATTCTATTCTTCAGTTGCTCTCTACACTGAAAGCAGAACTAAAGAAACTCCAAGGACAGTAAAGACTTATTAAGTGTCTATCTTAACAAGTGAAATGTCACATTATACACTATTATTTTTACAAAGCACCCAGTGGCTTGAAATATTTTTTTTTAGTGGGGGGGGGAGGTGGATTATTTTCTTTACTTTGACGGAAATTGTGAGAAAAGTTCCTTCACGTGGCACAAGTCGGCGTCATCAAGGTTGTTCTTCTCTAGATGGAGTGTCCTGCACTTTTGGAGATAAATTCATTCCCTCCACGTGCCTGGGGAGAAACATATGACCTTGATGGAATTGGCGAAAACTAATCAGCGCGAAGTCACACATTTCCTGTGTAGATTTCATCAGAGTGGTGTGCAAAATTGACACAAGAGCAAAGGTAAAGTATTTAGTCTTTTCTTAACGCCATTCTTCCCTAGCAGCCATGCTTTCCCGACTTACTCAGTGTCTTCTTCTAGGCACAACTCCCAGCCGACCTCCTTCCACAAATCCCTGCATTTTATTCCAACACCAGTGGCTTCTGAGATATCCCTGCTTGGTCCTCACTGTGGAGAACGGATGTGATCTTCAAAGCTCCCCAAACTGACATTCTTACCACCTCCACTCTCAGACTGACACTGTTGCCTCCAGTCCAGCTTGTTCTCTGCTCTAGCAGCTGCTGTAGACAAAATCCCATTGTCTTTAACTTGCTAAAAGACCACATTTCCCCGCATTACATAGTCCTTGAAGGAGCGAAACTCACAACCCGGGACTATGATCCCACCTGAACAAGCAGATGCTTTCACCTCAGTGGACTGTGTTCGAGAAGTGTGCATGTGTGATCCTCTCTGGAGCTAGCGTGTGGAGACTGAGAGGAAAGAGTTTGTGTGGTCCTTCCTTCCATGCAGTGGATTATGCTTTAGCATATTCCCTGACATTTGCTGGTTGGTACACAATTAGTAAAACCAAGTGTTCTTGCTTCATTTCTCTTAACTGTAATAAAACACTTTGTCCTAAGGCAATTTAATGGGAAAGATAAGTTATTCAGCTTATAATACCAAGGTGTAGCCCACAAGTTTAAAGAAGTCAAACAGGAGCTTAAAGTGTAATACCCAGGACCAAGGGAAGAGAGAGAAGTATCAGTCCTTGCTTGCTTGCTTTCATGGAGTTTTCTTCTGTGCTCCTCTGCTGGGTCAAACCTGCCACCTTCGATGGTCTGGGTGCTCTTACATCATTTGACAATCAAGCCAATGCTTAACAGACATTCTTCTTGGACAACCTGATCTAGAGGGTTCCACAGTTGAGGCTGTCTTCTCTGGTGATTCTACCTCAGTTGGTAATTAAATACCCAACACAACTCAAGCTAGTATTAAACCCCAAAAGGGAAGGAAGCCGATGGAAGATGGTGAGTCCTGAATGATGGGAGAATAGGCAGCAGATTCCTCTCATATTTATTACTCCTCTTTCCCAGGGTAGACAGCTCTTGCCCTCCTAATCCTTTTCTTTCGGTGATTTTGAGTTATAGTTTTATAACATTGCATATGGAATATGTCGATAAACTTAATATAATGAAATAAGTGATAGTAATTTAAACTAAAATATAAGAAAAATAATAGGTAATTAATATTTCAGAAGTCTTGTGTGCTAGAGGCTGCTCCAAATACCTTATTCATACTAGTCTCTTAATCCTCACAATGAGCTCATGCAACATTTAAGGTGCAGACAGGTTAAATAAATTGTCCATTTTCTGCGGTGCAGCTGTGATTTGCCATCTGACTTCAGTGTGAGCTCCAAATCACCTTTTTTTTTGTGCCTAACAACAGAAGAGACAGCCATAGCGATTCTGAAGAAGGATCTGTTGAAATATGACTAAAAACTTGTTGCATACTTGATCACTTCTGTCAATAAAGAGACTGGTACTTCATAATTCCCATTGTAACCCTTTGGAGACGACAGATTGAAGTGGACATTTCTGGTTTCTTTGGAGACGACAGATTGAAGTGGACATTTCTGGTTTCTTTGGAGACTCAGTTGTGTTATGTGATTTTTTTTTTCTAGAATCTGCTTTACGCGAAGATGCTTTTGCCAAAGCAGACACACGGGCGGATGTTTCGCTGAGGACAGACATGTGAAGTTTTTCTGGAAGCAGCGTGGAAAAAAAGCATGTGATGTTTGCTAAAGTGGAAGCTTGAGAGAACATGCGATGTTTGGAAAAGGTATAAATCTAATCTAACAGACAGTGACAAGGTTCACCTTGACATTCTTTGCTGGGCATCGTTGGTGTGATGTCATACAGAGAAATGCACCAAAGAACTCCTGGTGTTTTTCTGTCACACTGGCCAGACTTCTTGCCTCTTCTACAGACTTGGCCTATTGACAGATCCTCAAGGTTTCCTCAGGAACAAACGACCATTAATGAATGGTGAATGTGTCTTATGAGTGGATCTAGCTGCCACTGCTGATTTGTGTCAACTGAACTCACAATATCCTGACGATGCATATTGGATTCATGCCAAAGTACTATATCTGATCATGTTCACACCCTCCTTTGCCCTATTAACCTTGCCTTTCCACTACTCATGGGTGATGGGCTAGAAGGGAGGCTAAGGCACTTAAGAACCCTCAATAAAGGCAGGGTTTGAAAAATCTAAGCCTACAACAAATGAGTTAAGGCTTGAAGTATGATGGAACTGATCAGTGTGATAGGGAATTCTTTTAAATTCTGTGCACATTACCCAGGAGTCACAGCTAGAGAGGAAGTACGCCGGGAACCAAATGATCACCTGAATTTGAGTTTTGTGTTCTTCACACTGCTTTGGACAAAGACAGAGACATCCCGAAAGTGTCCAGAAAAGATACTTTATGGATTTTACTTCAATAAAATAACACACTTGGAAAGAAAAAAAATCACTTTCTTCTTCACTCAAGTGTGCTTATAGCAAGTTGTGGGTCACATTTAAATCCATATGATCTTTCAAAATAGAGACATTAAGGGCTACTGCCAATAAATGTGGGAAGAAATATTTAGCAAACAAGGTAGAAGGAAATTGCTAGCTGTTTTGGGCCTTGGCATTTGAAGAAACTGGCCAGGCTAGAAAAAAAAAAATAAGAAAGCAGATATTCAAGACAGATTAAAACAGCATGAGCAAAACAAAGTGCGAAAGTGCAAGACAATTGACTTGTTCTCTGTCAATGGGTTTTAGGAAGTGTGAAGTGATGACTGGGATGAAGCCCACAACACTGGCCTGGAGGGATGAGAGGCCTTTGTTAGCTTTAATAAGTCAAATGCAGAAGGCAATAGAGAGCTATATAAGACATTACACAACTGAATGGTGTGATCAATTTATTTCACATATTTACTGAATTTCTGTCGTATACAAAATTCTGTCATCTAGCCGCAGGACTGCAGGCATAAAGGGAATCATTTGTAGTGAGGGAAGAAGGAGCCACACAAGTACACCAGACACTGAGATGGTTTCTTGATTAAAAAGAAAATTTTCCCTTCAGTCTCTGCTCCATCGTTAGTCTCTGCAAATCCTTCCATGGGTATTTTGTTCCTCCTTTTAAGAAGGAATGAAGTGTCCACATTTTGGTCTTCCTTCTTCTAGGAAGGGCACTCCAGCCTGATATAGCTGTCTCCTGAGGAGCTCTGACAGTGCCCGACTAATACAGATGTAAAGGCTCACAGCCATCAATTGAACTGAGTACAGGGTCCTCAATGAAGGAGCTAGAGAAAGGACCAAAGGAGCTGAAGGGTTTGCAACCCATTAGGATGAACAACAATATGAACTAACTAGTACCCTCAGAGCTCCCAGGGACTAAACCACCAACCAAGGAGTACACATGGTGGGACTGATGGCTCTGGCAGCATATGTATAGCAGAGGATGGCCAAGTCGCTCATCAACAGGAGGAGAGGCCCTTGGCCCTGTGAAGGTTCTGTGCCCCAGTGTAGGGGAATGCCAGGGCCAGGAAGTGGGAGAGAGTTGGGTGGCGAGCAGGAGGAGCGGGGAGGGAACAGGGGTTTGTTCTTGTTGTTTTTTGGGGTTTTTTTTGAAGGGGAAACTGGGAAAGGAGAAATCATATGACATGTAAGTAAAGAAAATATCTAATAAAAAAGAAATAATATTTTGCTCCTCACAAATAAAATTCTCTTCCACCATAAAAAGCAAAAACAGAAACAAAAAAATTTAAAGGATTGTCTAATGTGCCTTTATTGTTAGTCTTAGAATCAATTAATATTGAGAAGAAGTTGTGGGGTCAGTAAGATGGTTTCAAAAGGGAAATAATATAGTGGTGCCAGAGAACATCAGATATTATCTATGTAAAGGATGAATTTTAAATTCTCATGTCTAGCTCTATATTTTATTATATGTGCAATCTATTCATGCTGATAAACATTTGCTTTTAATTGTGAAATACATAAAGAAACAATAGGATGGACTTGCAAGATTTTTGTTTTTAAAAATGAAACATTAAGGGAAAATGTCTTAGATATTATTTAAGAGTCACAGTTTGTCCATGTATTGTGTATAATTTATATTGGCTCCATTGAACATAGATGCACAAACACAAAATAACTGCTCAATAAACATTTACAGACTAAATGGACTTTGTATACCCTTATACTTTGAACAAATATGTGGTTCAAATGTGCGCATACCATCATAAATGTTTACAATAAATATTTAAATTCATTTCCATTATTTTATTTTATACTCAGAGTTGATTGCTTTTCTGCTCATAGGTGAGAGGTCACCACTTATAAGTTAAAGAAAATGAAATTGGTGACTCATAAACACACTTATTTAAATGGAATCAGGGCAGCAAAATCTAATTCCATATATAGCATGGTGAATTATTCATTTTTTTATAGAAGTGAGCCATGGGCATTTGATGACATTTTGTAAGTTTAACATTTTTTATTATGCCAAAGCCTATTGTGGTGCAGATGCATAGTAACTTTACAGGTGTTCCAAAAACTAAAAACACTAGGGCATTAACCCTTTAGCACACATGTTTTCAATAATTATCGCATTGTCAAATAGCCTAACTAGGTGATACAATTTTTAATTACTCAGAAATCTAAATATCTGAATTCTTTTTTGGCTATTTGCTTAGTAAGCCAACAATGTTTACTAAACCTAAGTAAATTTCAATGGTATCTGTGATCATCTGAGAAGTTCACAGAGCCAAGAAGCCTTGATGTGGATCGGATTTGCCAAGATTGCAAAAGAGTGATTCCAAACCTAAATAAGAATAAAAAGTGATAACAAAAACCTATAAAATTAATAGAAAATATAATAAATTTGATTTTTTCATGAATGTAGATTTATATTTAGACTAAACTGAAATTGCCATTTTCATTTAACTGCAGGACAACACTATATATATATAACATATATATATATATATATATATATATATATATATATATATATATATATATATATGTATATATATATATATATACAAAGAGAGAGAGACAGAGAGACAGAGAGACAGAGAGACAGAGAGACAAAGAGACAGAGAGGTAGAGAGAGAGAGAGAGAGAGAGAGAGAGAGAGAGAGAGAGAGGAATTAATCACAGGAAAGCAAAGTCATGATAGCTTAACTGTTCGCAGGGAAATGTTTATTTTCAGAGATCTGATTTAAATATTTAGCCACAGTTCGGTAGTCACAATACTATTGTTTCTCTTGTAAACTCTGTACATCTCATCATTATTGGTCATATTTAAAAAGGAAAGATTTAAGAAGGGAGCAGCATGCTCAGTAACAACAACTAGAACTGTAAAGAATCAGCATTCGCACTCTAAATATCCACGTGTGAACTTGTGATAATAATGGCTATATATTAGTAATATATATTCATAATTATGGCAGTATATATATTAATCATATTATATAATGGTACAAATTTAACATTAGAAAAAGAAATGCAGTGGCTGATATTTTCAGTGGGCTAATATGTCTTTGTTTATAGACTGAATTGGAAATCAATTCTGCACAAAACTGCACATTTTCTAACACAGGTAAGTACATGTACCTATTAAATATATAAACATTGTATTACTATATATACAAAAAGATGGTCATTTATGAGAGTATAAATTTAGGAAAAGAATGCAGAACTGCAGGTTTTGACTTATCAAAAGATATTTCTCATTTCCCTGGGCTTTATACTTTTAGTCATTAAAAGAGATCATAGTTGCATGTTCATGGGGTGGCTGTGAATTACCAGATGTGAAGCCACTTCTAGAAACATTTTCATAAATCATGCAAATCCAAGGTGTTAAGAGACTTTTGAATGAAAACAAAGTCCTAGCAAACTACAGAAATTTTAAAACCTGGTGCAAGTTTTATGTAAATGATATTTAGATGCTTATCAAGCAAAAGTATAATGTTATGGACTTATTACCACCTTTTCTCACAGCATCCTAAACTAAATACGATATCAATATAAATAACAAACAAGTCTAGCCATCATAGTTGTCTTTATCCTGCTTTCTTGAGCTTCAGCATTTTAGGTTAGATGCCTTTATTGAACAGATTCTGTTAATTTCATTTTCAAAAGGCCATCAGAGTTTGCTTCCAAAGGTAATAATCTCATCATCACTTCTCATTTCCTCTCTACTTGGAGTTATTTTGTGAAAAAGAATGTGGCTCTGTGACTCTTAAAATAAGGGAAGACTGAAGCGGTCTAGACCTTAGGGAAAAACCCAGTGACAAGCTTTATGCAACTGCAAAAGAAAACAAAACCAAAAGCAAAAAAATCTAAAACATCCATATTTTCAGATAAATATTATAAGTATAATTCTATGGAGTCTAAATTTTAAAGATGTCACATATGAAAAGCTAATTAAATATTTCCCAGAGCCATCATTTTCATGGCACTAACCCACAGAGAATGCAACTCCTTGATTGATTTGCCTGATGGTTGTCATTTTATGACTGAATCAACACATCCTTGGAACTAAGTCATCTCACATCCGCATCTTATCAAGGCTTCTTGGCTCTGTGAACTTTTCAGTGGATCGCAGAAACTTATATGTGTGCAACTTATTAAATAAAATATTTAACACTCCATAAAAATATTTACTACACACACACACACACACACACACACACACACACACACACACACACACACACTGTTTGGCATGCCGCATCATAAGATTAAGAAACCTATAGAATCAGTTTATGGAAACTTTAGGAAAGATGTAGGGAAACCTTTCTTGGAAGGAGCAGGTACTAAGTTTTGTGAGCTATTTTGCCCTGATAGTGCAATTTTTGGCTCTGATGCTATACTACACAATAAATAAACACATACATATGATTTGTTTTCATATATGTAACTTTTATTAAAAAGAAAGTCAACAGTCACATTGGCTATAGGTCATTGTTTGCTTGTATCAGAGGTCATTTATATTAGATTAAAGATGCTTGGACTAGGCCATAATTATGATGTTAGGATTTTAACCATTAGCTATTTGGAAGCCAAGACTTTCAGAATGTGAAGCTCAGTTTTCAAGTCAACATTGTAACACAATCCTAAAATGTCACTTAATGTGTGTGTGTGTATGTGTGTGTGTGTGTGTGCATGTGCATGCGTGCGCACAATGAACTGTCATCTTAGATCACACAGTGAACCTAATTCTCAAAGTAATGTATTTGGATATGAATTGAAGTGACCAATGACCCAAAATTGAAACAGAATTTTAATGTTTTAGAGGATATCCATCAAGTTATGAAATAAGGTATTGGTAATGGTTCTGGCCAGTTCTGTGTGTCAATATGACTCAAGGTAAAGTTATCATAGAAGGAGGAGCCTCAGTTAAGTAAATGCTTCCATGAGATTCAGCTTTAAGGCATTTTCTCAATCAGTGATGATGGAGGAGCCCAGCCTATTGTGGGTTGTGCCATCCAGGGATGATGGTCCTGGATTCTATAAGAAAGCAGGTCAAACAAGCCCTGAGGAACAAATCAGTAAGCAGCACCCCTCCATGGCCGCAGCCCTCCATGGCCGCACCCCTCCATGGCCTCTGCATCAACTTCTGCTTTCAGGTTCCTGTCCATTCGTGTTTCTGTCCTGACTTTCTTTGCTAACATCAGTGTGAATGTGTAAGTGGAATAAACCCTTTCTTCCCCTACGAGCCTTTTGGTCATAGTGTTTTGGTGCAGCAATATAAATCCTAACTAAGGCAGTAATTATCACCTTTACTATAAACAGTTAAGATGTCAATTTTTAATATTTGGTGATATTGAAATCTTATTCATGAGAACATGAATTTGCCAACATAAACCCATTCCAAAAATTAAGAGACTTGTTTCCATATACATTCATTACACACTAAATATTTCAGAGAAATTTCTCATGTGGTACCCATAAATCAGAGTAAGGGTTAAGAAGCAAAAGAACCTCTTAGGAGATAGCTATATTTAGGCTGGCTTGCCCTTCCTTCAGTCCCTGATCCATAGTTAATCTCTGCAGCTCCTTCCGTGGGTATTTGGTTCCTACTTTTAAGAAGGAATGAAATGTCCACCTTTTGGTCTTCCTTCTTCTTGAGTTCCTTGTGGAATGTGTG
>NW_022196915.1:99394441-99415397 GCF_008632895.1 Mastomys coucha | reverse complement strand
ACTGGGAATGGAGAAATTTACATGTAAATAAAGAAAATATCTAAAAATAAATAAATAAATAAATAAATTTCTTCAGAAAAAAAACAATAAATTTATGAAATTCTTAAGTAAATGGATGGACCTGGAGAATATAATCCTGAGTGAGGTAACCCAATCACAAAAGAACAAACATGGTATGCACTCTCTGATAAGTGGCTATTAGCCCAGAAGTTTGGAATACAGGAAGAACAACCCACAAACCACAAGGAATTCAAGAAGAAGGAAGACCAAAAGGTGGACAGTGCATTCCTACTTAAAAGGGGGAACCAAATACCCACGGAAAGGGAAAGGAGAAATTTACATGTAAATAAAGAAAATATCTAATAAAACAAAAGGAGAAGCATTTTCAGAATAAAAGAAATAAGAAATACATAAAATATTCTCTTATAAAACTTTTGATGTATAATTTAGACTTGCTATTATCATTTCAACTTATTTATATGTTCATATTAAAAATGACCCAGCTGGAATTGTTCTTCTCTAAATTTAGTTGCATATTAATGAGTTCTGCATTTCAGGAAGATTAAAGTAATGATGAAAATGATAATTGTTTAGAGAAAAAACAGGTTAGCATAATGGCCTTATATAGTTACCTGCATTTTGTGTTTATAGAATACAAAAATGTTGGGGAAAAGAAAAAATTGTCATTGGACCAACTGTTGGAAGCACACAGATAAACTCAAGTTGCTCACAAGACTCAACTCTATTTATATACTCATTGAGTAACTATACATATATTATAGTACACCTATAATTATCTTCTACATTCAGGAAGTCATGAATTATAGCTACGCATTGAATATAATGATATTAATCTAGGTTCTCCGATTTAGCACTGTGACATGAAGTCCATGGTTAAAGGTTATGGGGAATAAAAAAATGGACAACAAACCACATGTTGAAACTCAGAAATACTCAATGGTTATTCAGTCAATTTACCGCAGCCTGTGCCATCTGCTGGGAGAGAAGCAGGGCTATGTGGAGTTTAGAGAATTGAGAGTTTTCTTTTGAAAAGAGGCAGCAGGCAGGATGTTGTGGCCTGTGGCATGTGAGCTTTGGAAGATAGCTGTATTCTACTTTGTGCAGGTGGATAGGAAAGCCAACTCTTTTCAGGATCAGGGAGGCAAACTCATTTTTTGTTGGGGTGATGGCTGAATGGATGAACTATGAGCTTTATGTATTCACTCATGAATTGATTCCTTCATTTATCTATTAAGCCAAATTTTTTTTTGCCACCTGTGTGTAAGGTATGATTTAATATAGCAAGAGAAACTGAAAACTAAATCAAGATGAAAGGATGCTGTATGGTTATAGATTGCAGGTTTCTAGTAACTAAGCATCTAATATTATTTATAAATCCACATGATATTAACGTGGAGAACTATAATCAGTAGAATAACAAGAGAGAGATTTCTATTTTTTTCTTTTCTTATTGGTTATTTTATTTATTTAGATTCATCCCCCTTCTTGTTTTCCCCTCCACAAACTCCTCTCACATTCTCCCTTCCCCCTGCTTCTATGAGGCCACTCCCCCACCACCCACTTTGCCTCACATCCCTAACATTCCCCTATGGTGAGGCATAGAGCATCCACAGGCCCAAGGGCCTCCCCTCCCATGGCAGATAAGGCCATCCTCTGCTACATATGCCACTGGAGTCATTGGATCCTCCATGTGTTCTCTATGGCTGGTGACTTAGTCCTTGGGAGCTCTGGGGAGTCCGGTTGGTTGATATTGTTGTTCATCCTATGGGGTTGCAAACCCCTTCAGCTCCTTCAGTCCTTTCCTAAACTCCTTCATTGGGGACCCTGTGTTCAGTCTGATGGTTGGCTGCAAGCAAGCACATCTGTGTTGGTCAGATTCTGGCAGAGCCTCTCAGGAGACAGCTGTACCAGGTTCCTGTCAGCAAGCACTTCTTGGCATCAGGAATAGTATCTGGGTTTGCTGTCTGCATACAGGATAGATCTCCAGGTGGGGCAGTCTCTGGATGGACTTTCCTTCAGTCTTTGTTCCATTCTTTGTCCCCATATTTCCTTTAGACAGGAGGAATTCTGGGTTAAAATTTTTGAGATGAGTGGGTGGCCCCATCCCTCAACTGAGAGCTGTGCCTAACCTCTGGATATGGTCTCTACAAGTTGAGAGAGAGTTTTCTAAAAATACCTACTTACACAGAAAGTAGCATCACATGGGGACATGAACCTGAATATTTCTGGTCAAAAAGAATCAACCCTGCCTCTCCAGTGGCTATTTTAAAGAAAAAAAAGTTTAAACACTTATTAGAATTTAGTATAAAAATCTGCATCAAATAAAAATCCCCTATATCAGTGTTTATTGTACATTCTTTTAAAGAAATACTTATAGAAAACAAAACATTTCCTGACAGGAATAAAATCTAAACTTCACATCACACTTATGGACAACTTCACAAAAGATTTTTTTTTTCAAAATGTTTTTAACCAAGGCCACTCAATCAAATTTTATGGTCCTAGGAAGATTAATTATAACACAGTGTTAAGTACACCTATACACTGTTACTGAATATTATAATGTGAGCATTGTGTATTCATAAAGCAACCCCTACAAAGTAAGACAACATTTTATCAGAAGAAGCTACTAGTAGTCAGAAATTCAGGCTATACTTTTCCTAGAAGAAATTGTATTATTTTCAAATATTCAATGGAATAGAATCATAGTTAAATAGATGAGTTTTTAAGGATTGATTTTGAAATAATATAAAAGATAAGACTAATGGCTCAGTAGTGTAAAATATCCAGTGTGTTTTTTTAACTAATTTTAAATATATCAATTAAAATGTATTATTTTCCTTTTCAATTTCTCCCTCCAACCCCTCCCATTTTTCCCTAGTGCCTCTCGTACTGATTGCTTCTTTTTCTTGGTACTTACTGTTGTACAGGTGTGTGTGTGTGTGTGTGTGTGTGTGTGTGTGTGTGTGTGTGTGTGTATTTGTGCGTGCCTGAATAAACAAAGATCTATGGGCAGCTAATAACTATTTTACAAGGATGAATTTCTTAATTGTTTATCTAACTCCCAATGGTCAGCCTTGAAACCTTATATACACAAGTAACACTAATGGATCCAGACAGCTGTATTAGCCAATTCATGCATATATGGTAACATTTTTATTTAAAATAATATAATGTCATTGAGAAGGTTAAAGAGGAAATGAGAAAGAATGATTTCCTAGGAAAGAACAGTTCCTAGAGATGTGTGCATTCATATTATAAAGCATTTCTAAGGTTCTGATTTATCTCTTAAAAGTTGATATGCTAAAAGGACAACAGTGGCCAACTGAGTTCCAAGAGGATGTAAAACATGGCTTTCTGAAGAAGTGTAGAATGACTAATAATGAATAAAAGGTTGGCTAACAGGAAAGATTAGTAAGATGATACCAATACAAGGGGACAAGTTATAAATACAAAGTGGCAAAAGAAGAAATAAATGTCAACACACACAAACTATCTCCCTCAAGTGGCAGTGTGTTTTCAAATATATTCATGGAACCAAACAGGCCAGCTTTTCCCTTTATGAGTGATGGTGGAGCAGAGATGCTGCTTTAAGACCTCACACATTTGACAACTGCTTGGCAACTAGATATAAAACACACTAGTGTTTGATAGAGGAGCTGGTTTTGACTCACAGCTGATGGGAATATAAAAAATTCTAGCTTGGTTAGTGTTAAAGAAAGAAATAACACAAACTTTTTTTGTTTCCATTAGCTCTTGTAAGGATTTGCTTATTATTAAGGAAATAAAAATATATTTACTAAATATATTTTTAAATGCTCACATTAATGTGGATCATAATTTCCCAAACCTTTGTAATCCACTGGGACTTTTCATATCTCTTGTGTCTGTCTTATTTGCAGTGTGTTACACAATTTACCTTAAAATTGATGTAGTTAAGAAAGAAGTTTAAAAATATTAAAATTTTTAGGGACAATTTTATAGAAGGAGAAAAACACATGCAAAATGTTCAAGTAGGTTACTATACAGAAAGTGATTGGATAACAGGGCTTTCTTTTCTTCCACATTTCAAAGCTAGATGGCCATCGGTATACACAGGCAGTTATTGAGAAAGAACTGTTTGTGCATTGCTCCCATGCCAGGATGCTCAGGTGATATCACTGTTTAATTTCAAGTGCACTGTCCTAATGCATGGACCAGCTCACAAAGGATCTGTATACAATAAGCAGATATGCTTCATCAGCAACTAGGGCTAAATTCAATGACATTCTTTACATCGTTGGGTGACATTCATCAAATCTGTGGAAGATGATATCCTTGTTTGCTCTGAAAAAAAGGATGTGTTAGGGCAGCACTCATGCCTGTGTTTCTTCTATTTGACTCACGCTCACATTCTAAGTTCTCCTTCTCCTTACTTCATTATCTACTATAATGAACCTTATGCTCAGAATAGGATAATAATGTAGGGAGGTTTATACTTTAATGGTTTAACATAAGTTTTATTCCTTCCTTTTTTATTATCCACAACTCAACTAATTCATTACTAGGTGTGGACATACAATGTAGATATTGATCCAAGTGTCATGTTCAGAATTTATACCTATTAATTAACATCCACATCTCCCTCCAAGCTAGAACTCCCCAATTATTTCTCTTTCATCTTTCCTCTCTCTCTCTCTCTCTTTCTCTCTCTCTCTCTCTCTCTCTCTCTCTCTCTCTTTCTCTCCTCTCTCTCGCTCTCACTCTTGCTCTCTCTCTCTTTACTTTTTCAGAGCTTAATATTGAACACAAGGCCTCGTATATGCTAGACATTTTGAATTATACCTTCATTCAGCCTTAAAGTCTTTTCTTAATGGACCGTTGTAATATATTTCATATTTACTGTTGGTCCCCCTCAGGAATTTATATTTTTGAATGACTTTTCATTCATTATGTGAGAGTTTCATGCCCTATATTTTGATCATATTGACCTCCTCTCCTTTAAATTCTCCTTGATCCACTCTCCTTTCTCTATCCACCCAACGTTGTGGCCTCCTTTTCTTTCCATATTTTGTTAACCCTCTAAGTCTGATGTGTGTTTCCCAAACAGTCTTGGATGTAGGATCTTTGGAATGGGGTCAACCAACCACTCATGCGTTTAATAAAGTGACTCTCCTTCCAGAATCTCAAACAAGAGTTACGACTAGGTCACTCTCATCTGCTTTGATCTTTGAAAAACTCCAAAAGTGATTATAATACAAACCTAACACAGGGTTAACATTCCAAATTACTAGCCACATGACCTGAGTGATCATAGAGTCCTTCCATCTAACTCAGGTAAGGAACCAAGGCCTGCCACCATTAAGACGCATGAACTAAGGAGCACAGTATGCAGCCATGGTTCACCTACAGAACACCCGCAAGACACCGGCAGTCCTGCCCAAAGGTTTGAAACTTCATCACAATCTCAGTCAGTTAATTTGTGCTGAGAGAACTAATATACACAGTTTGAGAAGTAATGGCTTCTTTTTGTAAGCCTCTACATTTAGGGCATAGTCTTTTACCTAAAGATTGCACAGATCTGAGTAGAAACTAGTGAAAACTGGAAGTCAAGTGTGTCATTATTTTCTTTTCCATTTTCAAGTTATGCGGTTGAGCAATACAATTTAGCTGAAGGTCAAAACAATCTCTAGTATTCTTTTAAATATTTCTCTCTTTTGGTTTGCTTTAAATGTTCTTTTAAATTCATTATTCTTCTGGGTTTCTTGACGAAAAACTTCATATATTTCCATTACACTTAAGGCAGTAAGTTTCATGTATGTTTTTAATAACAAAATCACTGTAAAATTATATTGCTATTCATGTTGTATAATTTGAGAAAACAGGAGAGAAACCATTTGCCAGTTCAGAAAATGTGCATTTTATACCATGGCTAGTTGGCAGCCTCACTCAGGTTTCAACAAAACTGTGAGCAAGGAACTCTGCTTTAGGACACTGCAGGCCAGAATTATTCACTCCTGGTTTAGCACTGTGCATAGGTGGCAATAAGAAATCTAATGAAGAAAGTGTCAAGCCTGGAGTAGTAATTTCAGAAGAAATCATGCATGGTTGTTTGAATAGGGGTGAGTAAGAGTTGACATTTTATGTTATTAACTGAGTTAGGGCTGCTTTTCGCTCCAGTAGCTCACACCATCTCCATGCTCCCACTTCTGTATTCACACCTTTCGCCACTGAGATCCCTTCTGTTTGAGAATGCACCAGAGCATATTACAACCAGTTCGCTCTGTTTGTGCCAGATATTCCTGCAAGTTGCCATAGAAATCAGATTTCTTTTAATAAAACAGCCATCTTTTAAAAGAGTCCTGAGAAACTTTGGTACATTTCAGAATATTATTACCGTTGATTTTCTACAAAATCAATATCCTAACAGACAATTTATGATGATGCTGAGATTTTTAAAATTGCATATGGATTATCATTATAATTGAAACAAATCATAAATTTTATGTACTTTATAGTTGCAAGTACACATGGACAAATTCTCCTTGGTATTAAAGATGAACACAGACTTGTCAACAATGTGGAAGTAATCCTATTACAAACATCAAGTCTGACAGGAAAAAATTTACTTTCTAATAGAAAAGCTGTATTTACCTGGGTATGGAGGTACATATCTGCAATCCCCTGACAAAGGAGGAAGAGACAGGAAGGTCTCTGTAAGTGAGAGGCATGCTTGCCTACATGGTAAGTTGTAGGTCAGTAAGAGCTGCATACCAACACCCTATTTAAAAAAAGAAGAAGAAAGAAAAACAAAAAAGAAAAGAATGAAAAAAAGCTACAAATATATATGATACTATACTAAGGGCTATACATGTCATAATATGACTGAATATGGCATACATTTACATATATATTTACAATATGATTCTGTAGCTAATAGATATACATATGAACTTAAGGATTTTAAATATAGATTTTAAAAATGCTAAGCATAAGCTCTGTATTTCTAGTACTTTATCTGGTTGTTAAATGTTTAATGTATTCATAGACTACAAACTACTGCATTTATCAAAGAATGTCATTTATTATGCATTTGTCTACCTATGACAAATGCTAATATTAATGTGTGTTTGTCTTTCCTAAAAATAAATACTTGTACATGATACAAATGCATTACTTTATCAGGCAAAAGAAGGTATTTTTATTTAAGAGGTTTGAACAGAGAGCCATTGGCATAATGTAACTATCTGTAGAGAAAGTGGTTAATCCCCAACAGAGACTGCGCACTGCTTTCCTTGTAACTCGATGAGTCATCATCCTTTGTTGGAAATCTGTGGCAGAAGCAACTATTCTTTAATATATCTTGTTGCAATTGAGTACTCTCAATTGAGGGCTATAAAGAAGTTTTAAAATGAACAATAATATGCTGGAGAGAATATGGCTAGAAATCATCTACAAAAATAAGTCAAGAACATTTTTTTTTCAAATATCTGAAAGCAAAATTACTCTAGATCTTCAAGATTCAATGTATAGGTCTGCAGTGATGGCCCACTCAGCAGATAAGACCACTGAATGCTCTTCCAGAGGTCCTGAGTTCAATTCTCAGTAACCACATGATGACTCACAACCATATGTAATGGGATCTGACATCCCATTACAGAAGAGACAGCAACAGTATTCTCACATACATTTTTTTTAAAAAAAAAAAAAAAAAACCTTTAAAAAATAAAAAGACTCAGATCACATGAGATCACACCAACATCTCTGACCATGCTGATATTCTACTGCCCCAAGGCAAGGACACTAAAGCTCTCCATTTAGCTGATAAGTCTCCAAGAGACCAACTGAAGCAATTTTGCTAAAGTCCTGAAGAAGAATTAAATGCATGTACCTCACTGAGTTATATTGTAGTTTAATCAACAGGGTTGTGACATTTCATCTGAGATATAATTGCTGAAGTTTATAGACACATGATTGTCTATAAACAATTCAGATTCAAGAGTCAATCATAAACATTCTAAGTTCTTTAACTTCACATTTATACAAGTATTTCTTATTGTGGACTCTTTCAACCAGTATCTGTAAAACTGCATGTATCCCCATATTGCCCTCTGTAGTAGTAACTGCATTCAAACATTACATAATGAATTTGTCTCCATGTCTTACTAGCCTTTTTAGGTTACAGATAAACACTTTCCTTTTATGCTCAATAATTTAAAAATGCCAATTTTCAAACTGCAAAATTTGCAGTACCATGTACCTGTGAAACAGCATTGGTAATTATACACATCCTCCTCTTCAGAATTCCATTTATTTTTTTCTGGCTGCAGAATCCTCACAGGACCCTCGGGGAAGTTGCCTATTTCCTCCATGTGAGACTTCTACCCATCTATAGCTGTGTCCTTAGTCAGCTCACCAGCCTGCTCTAATTCTGAACATTACATAGAATGTAGAAGTGTAAGACAGAAGCAATACACATGTTTCACATTGACATGACCAGTCCTTACTTTATCCAGGATACTCTCTTTTTGCAACTATGTATTTTAATCTGTAAGTCTTGGATATGGTACATATGTCACTCTGTACTCATTATTAGATTTTAATAGTCTAGGACAGAGCTGATAATAGCTGAAACAAAATACATTTTATGCTTCCAGTTTCCATCTGTCCCTGGAGCTGATTCTGTGCCATGGCTCTTTATACCCAGATACCACCTGGAGAGAGCTGGTCTCTCAGAAGTGCAGTCACACCTGTGAGAACAGGTAGGAACACCACTTCTGCTCCAAGCACCTGCATGAAGCCCTCAGGGCACAGGAACTGAACAGCAGCCTGGGACAGGATCCTTCCAGTTTCTATCTGTGCCCGAAGACGATCCTGTGCCACAGCATTCCATGCACAAATACTTCCAGGAGAGAACTGGTCTCTCACGAGTGATGGCACACTTATGAGCACTGGTAAGACATCACATCTACTCAAATTCCTGGACCAAGAGGGACCAGTAAACATCACATCTACTCAAATTCCTGGACCAAGAGGAACCAGCCCAGAGTCATCAGGACAGTATTATCTAGTGTTTGCATAGAACATTGAGGGTAGAAGGGACAGGTTTTCATTTGTTTGTCTTAGTTTTAAGTATGGCTTGTACTGGGAATTGTATCTGAACGTATATGGATGTTTGATCTGAAAAAACTAATACTAGGTGTTGGCATGAAAAATTAGTAACTGTAAAATAAAAAAGAACATGGTGTTTGCTATATGCTTTTTAGCTACATGTTTGTATTTTAATAATTTAATTCAAAGTGCGTGAACAAAGTTTCTAAAAGATGCTCGGTTTAGCACTGCCTAATCCTAGATCTTCATCCTGTTCCTGTGGCTTTTCCTTCCTCTGAGAAATGCATATTCACCTTCCTGGGTATTCTTGAATCAGATATTGGCTGACAAACATATAATCAATGACTCTTCTAAGAGAAAAATTCAGTTTAGGAAACGGGAATGCATGTGTAGAGGAGCACAGAGCTGGGATCCTTGGACATCTACTCCCTCCACTTGACAACCTTAAGACTTCACTGTTCTTTCAACTGCTTTGAATATCACAATGATTTCTATTTTTGTATAAATTAGGCATTTAAAAATAGTCTTATGGTTCTACCCCTTTCTTTCTCTTTCTCTCTCCCCTTCCTTTTCTTTCCTCTTCCTCTTCCTCTTCCTTCTCCTTCCCTTCCTTATTGCATGAATATTCACAGTAAAGAATGTACTGATCAAAGTGTTAGATTTCATGGTAGAGGGAAAAGGACTCAGTAAAGAGAGTGCTTTCCCAAGAAGGCATGTAAAGTTGGCGAATATACTGTAATTCTCTTTTATTCTCAGTCTTTTTTACTTATAATGGAGGTTTATTCATCCTATATACAATGCTTTGTAACTTTATTATATGTGTACATATAATAGGGATACATTTTCATGTAACTATATATAACCCATTTTAATACTACTTTAATTCTGCTGTATAGCTGACTACTTGGTTATTTCTTTTATGTATTTAGATTTTAAAGACCATTACTTTATAAAAATGTTGCTAAATGTATTTATCTAGTTATTTTTTTAATAATCATTCCATTCGTTTACATCTCAAATTATATCCCACTTCCCATCTACCCCTCCACCAATCCCCCATCCCACATCTGCCCTCTCCTCTCCCCTTTGCCTGTATGAGGGTGCTCCTCCACCCACCCACCCAATCCTTCTCCTACCCCACCGCTCTAGCATCCCCTTACACTTGGGCATCAAACCTCCTCTAGACCAATGGCCTCCTCACCTGCTGCTGTCAGGCAAGGCTATTGTCTGTTACATATGTATCTGGAACCATGGATCACTCCTTGGTTGGTGGTCTAGTCTCTAGGAGAACTAGGTAGTCAGGACAGCCTATGTTGTTCTTCCAATGGGGTTGCAATCCCCTCTTCTCCTCTAGTTCTTCCACCAGCTCCCCCAAACCCCAAGGTTCCCTGAGCTCAGTCTGATGGTTGGCTCCAAGCCTCCACATCTGCATTGGTCAGTTACTAGCTGGACCTCCCAAGGAGCAGCCACACAAGGTTCCCATCAGCAAGCGCATCTCAACCACAGCAACATTGTTGGGTTTGGTGTCTGCAGACATGATGGATCCCCAATCCTCCGGTTGGCCCTTCCTCCAGTCTCTGTTCCATTTTTTTGGTCCCTGTTCTTCTTTTGGACAAGAACATTTCTGAGTTAAAAACTGAGATGCATGGGTGGCCCCATCCCTGGCGCCCCATGTTGGTGCCATTATGAAACTGTCTTGCAGTTTCATGAATTGGGTTTTGTTTTGATCAAAGGAAGAAAGGAGACCTGAAACACAGAGTTTGAAAACAAAAGGACACGAAGCCAAGTTGAGGGTTTTTAATTAAGGCTCGCCTTTACTTTTGGGGTTCAGCATTTATATATAAGAAGCAAAACTGAATCTCTAGGTTATAATGACATTTGAATAACATAAGCAGTTTGGGAGGAGTCAGGAAGGGTCCGAACAAAGTCAAGGAGGAAGTCAAAGGGAAGCTGGCTGTTGGGCTGAAGGTGGAGACTCAGGGCGTCCGCAGGTCTCGACTCAGGGGAGTGGCCAGAGGCGCAGTCCACAGTGGGGGTGGAGGTCAACAATAGATGTCTTTAGGCTGTATAGTGCCAGCCAGCAGGCATAGTTTCTTCTGGAATCCTCTAAGGTGGAACTCAGAGTAGTGAGCCTTTGTTTCAGGCACAGCGGGCGTGAGTTGAGTCTCAGGTAGCAAGCTCCAGTGTCTTGCAGCTGAGGCAGAAGGGAGGGACCCAACAGTGCCTATCTACTGGAGGTGGTCTCTCAGCTAAAGTCATCCCTGTTGGGTCCTAGGAGCCTCACATTTCCTTGTTGTCTCGGACCCTCCAGTGACTATCCCCAGTTCCTCATCCTACCTGTTACATTTTTTTGTTCTATTTCCTGACCCTCTGTACCTCTCTCACATCCCCTCCAGTTCCTGAAGTATCAGTCCTCCTTATTTCCTCTCCCTCCTTTCTCCTTCCCAGTCTTAAGATGGTCGAATTGAGAAGAGCCTTGTGGGTCACTGGCCAGTCAGTCTGGCTAAATTGATGAGCTACAGGCTAATGAAAGACTCTCAAAGTGATACACACATACCCACCTACAAGTACACATGCATCCATATGCAAATACCAACACATATACATGCAAAAAAAGTGATAGTTCTAACCTTGTCATTTATCAACATAGTGATATAGGTAGTGTGTAAACATCAGTAGTGATCTTGACCAAGAGAAATCACCAGCTCTAAAATGTCCCTTAGCATACCATCAAAGTCTTAATAGTCTACTTCTAAGGTCATAACAAATCAGTGTTTTCAAATTAGCTTGAGAGTCCATGAAAAACCACTGTAATGACCCCTGAGACTAACATTGCATTGGACCTTACAAAAGACCATTTATGTGCTGAGTGAGGATAGGGTTAATGGACCTGCATTTCTAAAGATTGTCCATTTTAAAATATTCGCCTCAGAACTATAGAAAACATATATCTAAAAACATAGTCAGGAAGAAAAACAAAACATATGAGATAGAATCTTCTCCATATATAATTAGTACATTTACATAATTGAGTCATCCAAGCCTAGATTTACATTTCTCCTTGAGGCTCATTCCAGAAAAGAAAAAGAAAAGCCTCAGGGGAAATAGATATAAATAGGCCTTTCCCCTGGATCTGTTTTATTTTGCTGAAGAGAAACTGTTTGTTTCTGTAATTGCTTTACTGGACCCAGAGAATGTTCTTTGTCTTCATGAGTAGTGTGAGTCCAGTTAAACTTAAAGGATATTTTTTAAGCATTAATTACATTGGAGCTTTATATTCATTGTTTCAAATTGAAAAGAAACAAAACAAAGACCAACTAGTATTCATTTTTCTTAATGCTTCACAAAATTTGCAATAGGCTGTTTTCAAACAATGCCATGGCAGGGCATCTCTTAGCACAAAATTGAAAGGTGTGAGACAGACTCATCTCGTTGTCAATGATGTCGAGGAAAGCAAGTAGAACCTAGAAGAGAATTAGGTCTCTTGTGTTAGTTCTGTTTCTGATCAAATATATGACTATGAACATGTCATTTAATTGCTTTGGGCTTTAGTTCCTTGTGTGTTTACTTATAAGAATGACCAGATGATCCTTCTCAGTGTAATATTTACAATTCTGTCATTTTGTCTCATTTGTAGAATCAACTCTTTGAACAAAGATAGTTTCAGAAAAATTATTCTTCAAGGTATCGAAGAAGAAAGGTTTGCTGTGGCCATACCTAGTACGGCCTTGAAGAATGCAAGAGGAGATTGTTTCCCTAGATATATGTAGCTGAGAGTAACTAAGAATTAGGAAGTTCAAGATAACTCCCTCTGAAACCCTTCTCTCCACCTGAGAAAGTCCGATGATTCTGTCATCCAATAGTAAAGCAGGTCTAACTTAATGATGCTCATTTAATGATGCCATTTAATGATGTTCCTCTCCAAACTCACTGTAATAATACAAACCAGGGAGTGAATAGCATACACAAATATGGATCATGAAGCTGACTTTCCATGGAGTAAGCCCAGTAAGCAATTAGTGAACAACTACACATAAAAAAAAAATTATCTTCGTGGTACTCAGAAAGATCTTACTTCACTCCATCCTGGAATAACCCTTCAAAGCTATCAAAGTAGTAAGTTTTAAAGAAAGATTCTTCTTATATAAACAGAGTTTTTTTGTGAACGTACTTGGCCATTCCTGTGCTTCCTCCTGCCATAGAAACTGGGTAGGTAGAGATCAGGAGAGCTGTTGTGGATGGACAGGTTGTGCTGGTATTGTATCATTAGTAATAAAATGTTATGAATTCAATAGCTGTACAACTTTGAGAGGCTAATGAGTTAAGTAGAAGTTAGCTAAAATGTTTCCAACATTCACTACCTTTGACAATGTAAAATGAATTAAATGATATCCATCTAGTCATGACTTTACAAAGATAGAGTTATAGAGATCATTTCATAACTTTTCTAAAACAACAACAAACAAACCAACCAGCCTCTCTTGACATTATGTACCTGTTATAAAATTTTAAAATGCTTATTAAATAAAGGAAATCAGTTAATTGTTTCTCCAGTGTTTCTTTCACTTGCAAGATTTCTGTTCATGTACACATATTCTACACAAAGGGATTTTAGGAACTCACAAATAATCTCATTGATACAAAGTACATTTCCATTATTTCCATATGAAAGATTCTGACTTAAAACTTAAGACTTCCATTTGAAACTGTTCCATTATTTAGCAGTTTTCTGGACTTAAGGAGTGTGCTTAACCTCTGTAATGAGCACTTAGCTCAGGTCAAACAGCAAATGGAAGTGTATATTTGTGCAGCTGAATCCAATTTCTTTTACAAGAAACATTCAGAAGAGTGCCAACAAAAATAATAGAAAAAAAAGTCAGTTTTGGTCAATTTTGATTCTTTGCTAACATTTTTATGCACAAGATTTCATTATATGATGTTAAAATAGCACATTTATGATGAAATGGCCTTAACTCTCTTAGCCAAATGTGCCAAAGAAACAAGATAGATGTTATCTGGTGATGAATAGGTATTGCCTGCTTATTAATGACTGAACTTCTAGTGGGAGGTGGTGGGATTTGGTAAAAACAGTACACAGACATTGATACACAACTTTATTTAAACAAAAACAAGGAATAGACAAATCTGAAATTCACAACTGTCAAATTGATCAAGAACATGGACATTATAAACTTAAGGAATTTTTTTGTACCATTTTGGGGTTAGTTGGTATATTATGTTGTCTCTTTGTGACTCTTTAATAAGAAGTTAGGGTAACAAATGAAACATATTATCCAATCCACATAAGAGATGAAGAATATTAAAACTCAAAAAAAAAAAGAGGTGACTGGACAACTGGACACCATGAAGGAATAACAAGTCAATGAAAAAGTCTTCAGCTCCAAAAGAAGATCCAAGGGCTCCCATTGCTACCATCCCAAGGGACAACAGGAAGACCTGATAACAACAGATCAATGGTTCTAGAAGCAGAGAAACCTGCAGTTACTATAGGGCTTAAACCCTTTGTGAGGAGTTGGAATAATCATAAACCCTGATGTGTCAAGCTACACTGGTAGGTATTGTATGGCATTATATCTAAGGAGACAAGACCAAACATCTGGTCACCACAACTAAAGATAGACTAAGTGCAGGTTCCACCAAAGTCCAACTTGGTAAACCAATGAGTTTTATTGGGATTACTATCATCAAGAATATAAGTGAGAAGCTACTTGGCAGAGCATAAAAGACACACAGACAGTTCTATTATCAAAATCTACTCTCCAATGGGTGATAGCTTACAAAAACTGTTAACCTAAAGTGCACTGTATAACCTTCATTCAAGAAGCTCAAAATTTTGTAGAATGTTCTTTCTTAATAATCCCATTTATCTTTGCTTCTCAACAGAATCTTAGTAGGTTGGGGAGTTTTCCAGGAAGTTCAACTGGGTAGTGTATGTTTCAGGTGGCTTGGCTGGTCTGATGGTATCTGTCAGTGCTCTTTACTACTTCTACATACTTGGGGATGGAGGGACCTAGTGAATTCAGTCAGCTTCAGGGACTTCCTGAAGCCTATGAGAGTAGGTAGTTTCCTTACAGGATAGAATTCTTTTAATCCCTTTAGGACATGGTTTGTCTTAAGGACCTTTCTTGAAGACTTGAATGCTTCACCTCTCTATAAAACACCTGTTGTCTTTACTGGTTAGTTTATTTCAGACTTAATTTTAACCCAATGGCACACTAGAGGAGAAAGGCACTAAATTCTCCCCTAAATCTTAAAAGGCTGTATAGTCAGCTATCATTTTCAACGAAGTCCACTGTTTGAGACAGAGATATTCCAGGGTCTTCAGAAAGATTCTAGTATCATATCAGACCACAATGGAACCTTATTAGGAATTTATAAGAAAAATTAAAGGAACTGTGTAAGTACAGGAACACGGAACAATAAACCTTTAAATATTGAATACTATATGTACATGATGAAGGTTCATTCTGCTGTGCAAAAAGGCAAAATGATGAAATTTGCAGGTAAGTTAATGAAATTGGAAAAAACTACATTGAATGAGGTAACCCAGGCCTCAAAAGACAAAGACAGCACTTTTTCTTTAGTAAATAGGCTCTAGCTTGTCATCTTTGTGTGTGTTTAAGCCAGAGTACTTGTAGAAGTCTGGAAACTTGAAAAAGACCATTGGGAAGGGGATAACATAAGGCAGTGCATCGGTAAAAAGGAAAGTAAGAGTATCCTGAGGGTAAATATATTGAATGGGGGGGAAGGGGCTAGGGAGATTAAAGGTGGAGCTGACAATAATGAAAGGGTTTAGAAAAACACACACATTTATCCATTTGAAGTATTTGTTTTTAAAAGGAATAAGAAGGGAACTATTCCTCATGGCTGGATAATGTTGTTTATAAAATTTTGATTCATTAAGCAAAAGTTCCAGCACCAGTTATGGAATACTATCATGTGGGTTATTGGTAAAAGAAACCTGGAAGCTCCCAAAGCAATATAGACTGTTATACTTCATTTTGGTAGCCCTTTAGAAACAGATGTTGATGACCAATTGGTGGATGTAAGACCCTATTGGCCAAACCAAACCCTTAGTAACAAGATACAAATAAAATGAGTTGAAACTTGTTTCCTGCTTGAATAAACAACAGAGTCTACTGGGGGAATAAAAGCTACAATGATTTTACTCTACTTTGACCTCCAAGAACTTCAATACCAAACAACCAGGCAAAATGTGCATATTTATTTAACATTAGTACAACAATGATGAAAATAAGCTGAATGGTTATTTTCTTTTTCAATTGAGGTCCACTCCACCTGAGGGAACCAATTTATGTTACTATAAACCCTGTCCAAAACATAGATGTAGAACTCATTGTCCCTAGGGGGAATCTTACTACTATTGTTTAATTTGACATATAGCAAATTTTGTTCTAAATATCTATGCTCATAAGCTGCAACACTGATGTTCTCAGTCTTTGCAGTGAATGGTGACAAATACAGAGGGGCTCCTCTTCTTAAGGTGCTGAAAGTAAGTAATGGTTGAGGCTCAGCCCTCAGCCATTTGTACCATCCTCCTTAATGTTTCATGAACTTTATGAAAGAGAGGCCAGAAAGAATGTAAAAACTAAAAGATAGGGATAAATGTTTCAAAATGTAATCTTTTGGTCATGAAACAACTTTTGCAACCCTGAACTCATAGTTGTTGTAGTTATCTCTTCCAGGCCGGAGCAAGACTGGCCCTATCAAAGTTGTTTTAAGGTGGGGGAGGCATCATAAGACTCTATTGTAACATGCTGTACTATATAGGCTACTCAGAGTCATTTTCTTCTGTTGTAAATCCAGTAGTAAGCTGGATCAGATTCCAGTAAATAGTCCCGAACTCATAGTCACATGGAAGGACTTGAATAAACCTAGTGGGTCTCAAAACATTTATGAATGTGGGAAAGAGATTTATAGGGAAGAACCTGATTGATTTGAGAGGAACAGGTGAAGAAAATAATTGGAATGCATTTTATGCATGCATGAAAATGTAAATACCAAATTTAATTAATAAAATATAAAGGAAAAAATCAGTATGGCTCTTAGTTACTTTCCTATTGTCATGAAGAGATGGTATGACCAAGGTAATTTATAAAGGAAGGCATTTAATTAGAGTATGCTTACAGTGGAACAAGACAGGCACTGTATTGGAGTAGTAGCTGAGAGTTTACCTCTTATGTGCAAATTGGAGACAGGATAGGTTGGGAGGAATATTAAAAGCCCAAAGCCCATCTAAGGTAATATACCTCCTCCAACAAGGCCACACCTCCCTTGTGTTTTCTTTTCTTTTCTTTCCTTTTCTTTTCTTTTTTTTTTTGAAAATTTTTAGTAGATATTTTCTTTATTTATATTTCAAATATTATCCCCTTTCCTGGTTTTCACTTCAAAAACTCCCTATCCTATCCTCCCTCCGCCTGTTTCAAAGAGGTGTTCCCCCACCCACCCACCAACTCCCACATCCCCATCCTGGCATTCCCATACAATGGGACATCTAGCCTTCACAGGACCAATGGCCTCTCCTACCACTGATGTCCTGCGAAGCTATCCTCTGCTACATATGCACCTGGAGCCATGGGTCACACCTTTTGTCTACTTTGGTTGGTGTTTAGTCCCTGGGAGCTCTGGGTGGTGCTGATTGGTTAATATTATTGTTCCTCCTATGGGGCTGTAAAACCCTTCAGCTCATTGGGTCCTTTCTCTAGCTCCTCCATTGGGGACCCTGTGCTTAGTCCAATGGTTGACTGAGAATACCAACCTCTTTATTTTTCAGGCACTGGCAGAGCCTCTCAAGAGACAATAATATCAGGTTCCTGTTAGTAAGAACTTGTTGGCATCCACTATAGTGTCTGGATTTGGTGACTGCACATGGGGTGGATCCCCAGGTGGGGCAGTCTCTGGATGGCTTTTGCTTCAGCTTCTGCTCCACAATTTGTATATCCTCTCATGGTCTTTTTCTACATCCTTCCCAGCATCTTTTGTCACCTGAGTTTTTTATCCTAGCCATTCTGACTGGTGTGAATTGGAATCTCAGGGTTGTTTTGATTTGCATTTCCCTGATGACTAAAGATGTTGAACATTTCTTTAGGTGCTTCTCAGCCATTTAGTATTACTTAGTTGAGAATTTTTTGTTTAGCTATGTACCCCACTTTTAATAAGGTTATTTGCCTCTCTGGAGTTTAACTTCTTGAGTTCTCTGTATATATTGGATATTAACCCTCTCTCTAATGTAGAGTTTTTCTGCATTGATATTTATAAGGGAACTTTGTCTGAAGTTCTCTTTCTTTGTTAGGTCTTTAATTGGTTTAGGTGTAAGTATAGTTGTGACTTCATAGAATGAATTTGATAGTGTTTCTTCTGTTTCTATTTTGTGGAATAGTTTGATGAGTATTGGTATTAGGTCTTCTTTGAAATCTGATAGAATTCTATACTAAACCCATCTGGTCCTGAGCTTTTTGTGGTTGGGAGACTATTAATAACTGTTTCTATTTCTTTAGGGGTTATGGGATTGTTTAGATGGTTTACCTAATCCTGATTTTACTTTGGTATCTGGCATATGTCTAGAAAATGGTCCATTTCATCCAGATTTTCCAGTTTTGTTGAGTATATGCTTTTGTAGTAGGATCTGATGATTTATTTTATTTTATTATTTTATTTTTATTAGATGTTTTCTTATTTACAATATCTCCTTTCTCATGTTCCCTTCAAAAAATAAAATAAAAATAAAATAAGAAGAAAAAATAAAATAAAAAAAAATCCCCTGTTCCCTCCCCCTCCCCCTGCCTACCATCCCACCCCCTCCTGCTTACTGGCCCTGATATTCCCCTACACTGGAGCATACAATGTTCATAGGGCCAAGGTCCTCTCCTCCCATTGATGACCAACTTGGCCATCCTCTGCTATAGGCATGCTGCTGGAGCCATGAGTCCCCCCACCTCTTTGGTTGGTGTTTTAGTCCCTGGGACCTCTGAGGGTATTCGTTAGTTCATATTGTTGTTCTTCCTAAGGGGCTGCAAACCCTTCAGCTCCTTGGGTCCTTTCTCTAGTTCCTTCATTAGGGACCCTATACACAGTCGAATGGATGGCTGTGAGCCCGTACTTCTGTATTAGTCGGGTATGTCAGAGCCTTTCAGGAGACAGCTATCTCAGGCTCCTTTCATCCAGCACTTGTTGGCATCCACAATAGTGTCTGGATTTGATGATTGAATATGGGAAGGATTCCCAGGTGGAACAGTCTCTGAATTGTCCATCCTTTAGTCTCTGCTCCATAGTTAACCTCTACAACTCCTTCCATGGGTATTTTGTTCCCCCTTTTAAGAAGGAACAATGTATCCTCACTTTGGTCTTCCTTCTTCTTGAGTTTCTTATGGTTTGTGGTTTGTACTTTGTATATTCTGATCTTCTAGGCTAATATCCACTTATCAGAAAATGCATACCATGTGTGTTCTTTTATGATTGGGGTACCTCACTCAGGATGATATTCGCTCGCAAGGTCCATCCATTTCCCCCAAAATTTCATAAATTCATTGTTTTTAATAGCTGAGTAGTACTCCATTGTGTAAACATACCACATTTTCTGTATCCATTCCTTTGTTGAAGGACATCTGGGTTGTTTCCAGTTTCTGGCTATTATAAATAAGGCTGCTATGAACATAGAGAAGCATGTGTCCTTATTACATGTTGGAGCATTTTCTGGGTATATACCCAGGAGCTCCTAAACCTGAAAAACAACTTCGGCAAAGTAGCTGGATATAAAACCAATTCAAGCAAATCAGTGGCCTTCCTCTAACAATGGATAAACAGGCTGAGAAAGAAATTAGGGAAACAACATCCTTCACAATAGTCACAAATAATATAAAATACCTTGGTATGACTCTAACTAAGCAGGTAAAAGATCTGTTTGACAAAACTTCAAGTCTCTGAAGAAGGAAATTGAAGATCACAGAAGATGAAAATATCTCCCATGCTCATGGATTGGCAGGATTAATATACTAAAAATGGCCATCTTGCTGAAAGCAATCTACAGATTCAATGCAATCCCCATCAAAATTCCAACTCAATTCCTCACAGACTTAGAAAGAGCAATTTGCAAATTCATCTGGAATAACCAGGATAGCCAAAACTATTCTCAACAATAAAGGAACCTCTGGTGGAATCACCATCCCAGACCTTAAGCTGTACTACAGAGCAATTGTGATTAAAATTGCATGGTATTGGTACAGTGACAGGCAGGTAGATCAATGGAATAGAATTTAAGACCCAAAAATGAACCCACAAACCTATGGTCACTTGATCTTTGGCAAAGGGGCTAAAACCATCCAGTGGAAAAAAGACAGCATTTTCAACAAATGGTGCTGGCTCAACTGGCGGTTAGCATGTAGAAAAAGACTAATTGATCCATTCCTATGTCCTTGAACAAAGCTCAAGTCCAAGTGGATCAAGGACCTCCACATCAAACCAGATACACTCAAACTAATAGAAAAGAAAGTGGGGAAGAGCCTGGAGCATATAGTCACAGGGGAAAATTTCCTGAACAGAACACCAATAGCTTATGCTCTAAGATCAAGAATCGATAAATGGGGACTTCATAAAATTGCAAAGCTTCTGTAAGATAAAAAACACTGTCAATAGGACAAAATGGCAACCAACAAATTGGGAAAAGATCTTTACAAATCCTATATCTGATAGAGGGCTAATATCCAATATATACAAAGAACTCAAGAAGTTAGACTCACCGGTTGGTGGTGGCGCACTTGGGAGGCAGAGGCAGCCATATTTCTGAGTTCAAGGCCAGCCTGGTCTA
>NW_022196915.1:99366869-99394431 GCF_008632895.1 Mastomys coucha | reverse complement strand
CCCTATTAAAAAATGGGGTACAGAGCTAAATAAAGAATTCTCAACTGAGGAATACAGAATGACTGAGAAGCACCTAAAGAAAAGTTCAACATCCTTAGTCATCAGGGAAATGCAAATCAAAACAACTCTGAGATTCCACCTCACACCAGTCAGAATGGCTAGGATAAAAAACTCAGGTGACAGCAGACACTGCCCAGGTTGTGGAGAAAGAGGAACACTCCTTCATTGCTGGTGGAATTGCAAGCTGGTACAACCACTCTGGAAATCCATTTGGCAGTTCCTCTGGAAATTGGAAATAGTTCTACCAGAGGGTCTGATGATTTTTTAGATTTCCTCAGTTTCAGTTGTTATGTCTCCCTTTTCATTTCTGATTTTGTTCATTTGGATACTGTCTCTGTGCCCTCTGGTTAGTCTGGCTAAGGGTTTATCTATCTTGTTGAATTTCTCAAAAAAAAATCAATTTTTTGATTCTTTGTATAGTTCTTTTTGTTTCTACTTCGTTGATTTTAGCCCTGAGTTTGATTATTTCCTGCCATCTACTCCTCTTGTGTGTATTTGCTTCTTTTTCTTCTAGAACTTTCAGATGTGGTGTAAAGCGGCTAATGTATGCTCTTTTTGGAGACACTCAGAACTATGAGTTTTCCCCTTAGAACTGCTTTCACTGTGTCCCAAAATTTTGGGTTAGTTGTGCCTTCATTTTCATTCAATTCTGATAAGTCTTTAATTTCTTCCTCTCTTTCTTTCTTTCTTTCTTTCTCTCTTTCTTTCTTTCTTTCTTTCTTTCTTTCTTTCTTTCTTTCTTTCTTTCTTCTTTGATCAAGTTGTCATTGAACAGAACATTGTTCAGCTTCCATGTGTATGTGGGCTTTCTATTTTTTTTGTTGTCATTGAAGACCAGCCTTATTCCCTGGTGTCGTGATAGGATCCATCAGATTATTTCAATCTTCTTGTATCTGTTGAGACCTGTTTTGTGACCAGTTATATCGGCAACTTTTAAGAAGGTGCCATGAGATGCTGAGAAGAAGGTATACTTTTTGTGTTAGGATAAAATGTTCTATAGATGTCCATATGGTTCATAACTTCAGCAAGTTATCTGTGTCTCTGTTTAGTTTCTGTTTTCATGATCTATCCATTGATGATAATGGAGTGTTGAAGTTTCCCACTATTATTGTATGAGGTGTAATGTGTGTTTGAGCTTTAGTAAAGTTTCTTTTATGAATGTGGGTGCCCTTCCATTTGATGCATAGATGTTCAGAATTGATAGTACATCTTGGTAGATTTTTTACCTTTGATGACTATGAAGTGTCCTTCCTTATCTTTTTTTTTTAAATTAACTTCTGTTTGAAAGTCAATTTTATTCAATATTAGAATGGGTAATTCAGCTTGTTTCTTGGGACCATTTGCTTGGAAAATCTCTTAGGATCTGTATGACATCTGCCCAGGATCTGGCTTTCATAGTCTCTGATGATAAGTCAGGTGTAATTCTTATACGTCTGCCTTTATATGTTACTTGATCATGTTTCCAATAAGGAACATCCCTCTATGGCCTCTGCATCAGCTCCTGCTTCCTGACCTGCTTGAGTTCCAGTCCTGACTTCCTCTGGTGATCAACAGCAATGTGGAAATAAGCTGAATAAACCCTTTTCTCCCCAACTTACTTCTTGGTCATGATGTTTGTGCAGGAATAGAAACCCTGAGTAAGACATCCTGTAAGTGTGTGATCTTAGATGTGCCAGCACTCCTGGAGAGTCCAGGTGTGGAGAGCTGTGGGACAGCCTTAGCTTCAAGGTACTAATGGAAACCAGAAATATTTTGTCCCCAGCTGCTCCACTATTCTTGTGTTCTGTGCACTCTTGGTGGATGTTCCTTTGTACAGTTATTGTATCGAAAGCGTTAGTCTCACTTCTGAGTTTAGGAGTGAGAGCGTTCCTGGGAGACTCGCCCTCTCCTGGTGGAATTTGTGTTGTAGAGGGCTGTGTAACAAGCTTAGCTCCGTTATGCAGATGGAGATAGGAAGGATCCTGTCCCCAGATGCTCCATATTTCCTGTGCTCTGTGTGCTCCTAAGGCCAAACCTCCTTATCCTTCCTAAACGGCTCACCATTAGTAGATCAGATAATCCAATATATGAACCTATGGGGGCATTGTTTTATAAACTACCACAGTAAGTGTTTGAAGAATTTTTTTTTAAAAAAAAATAAAAATATTCTGTACTCCAATGAAAATGAAAACAGGGCACAACACATCATTTAAATAAGTGTGATGGTTTGTATATGATCAGCCCAGGGAATGACATTTAGAGGGTGTGGCCCTGTTGTTGTAGATGCGGCTTGTTAGAGTAGGTGTTTCCTGTGAGTGTGGGCTTTAAGACCCCCATCCTAGCTGCCTGGAAGCCAGTATCTTGCTAGCATCCTTTAGATGAAGACTTAGAACTCTCAGCTCCTCTTGCATTATGCCTGCCTGGATGCTGCCATGTTTCGGCCTTGATGATAGTGGACTGAACCTCAGAACTTATAAGCCAGCCTCAATTAAATATTCTCATAAGACTTGCCTTGGTCATGGTGTCTGTTCATAGCAGTAAACCCTAATGAAACCAATAAGTAATAATGACATATCAAAACTAACAAGAAAGAGATGACAAAATCGAAACTGATAAAGTAGGTTCAAAAGGAAAGATATCACAAAATATGTGAATTAAATACAGGAGACTTTTAAAAATAATTTTGAAAAATTATAATCAAACACATTTAAAAAAATAGAAGAAACTAATAAACTTCTAAATACATATGACCCAATAAATTCAGCCAAGATAATGAAAGAATAAATAAATCAATAATGAGCAATAAAATTAAAGAAATTTTAAAGACTTTTCCAGCAAAGGAAAGCTCAGTATCATATAGATTCAATGATGAGTTTTATCTGGTCATTAAAAACAGTTGACCAATGCTCCTCCAAAAAATTCAGGAAATTTAGAGTGAAGCAGTGCTTCTAATATTGCTGTACAAAGTCAATATTATCCTGACTTCAAAACTGCAGAACACAATTATACAACCAAAACAACAAAAGGGAAAATACAGCTGATAAACATATATGCAAAAATCCTCTATGTGGTACTAACAATCCAATTAATAACACTTCAGTAAGATGCTCAAGTTTCTTTCATTCTAATCATGCAATATAACTTATATATATATATATATATATATATAATAATAAGGATAACATATACATAAAAGCATCAACCCCCAAACCCACATTCATCCCAACATGTATAGAAAAATCCTTTAAAACAATCAGTATCAGTTCATGATATAAACTCTGAATAAACTAGTAATTGAGTAGTCTAACCTAACCACAATAATTAACCATAGTGCTAACTGATTTTCAATATTCTTTTAAATGAATTATTTCTCTAAGTGTACAGATTGAAATTGAAATCATCAGTCTTCACTTTTTGGTCATACAGTTTACACTCCTAATTAAAGCAGTTAAGTTTAAAAAAAGAAATAAAAAGAGCATAAAAGTAAAAACTACAAATTATTCATATTTAAGGATATTATCTTGTACTTTAAAGATGTTAAAGAAAATGCTTAGTTATGATAAGTCACTTTAGTTAAGGAGCAAAGCATAAAAATCAGTGAACAATAATCAGTAGGATTTCCTGCCATTATTAACAGAGATGATAAGAAGGAATCCAGAAAAACAATCCATTTCACAGTAGTCTCAAGAAAACACCCATCAAGAAACAAATGAACCACATTTTCTGGTTCATTTACACAATGGAATACTACTCAGCTATTAAGGACGAGGACATCCTGAGTTTTGCAGGCAAATAGAAAATATCATCTGGAGTGAGGTAACTCAGACCCAAAAGGACATGCATGGTATGTACTCACTAATAAGTGGATCTTAGCCAAAAAATAAGTACAGAATATAGTCCATAGAACTCAAAAATGTAAACAAGCTGAAGTGCCCAAGTGAAGATGCCTCAGTCCTACTTGGGAGAGAGAAGAAAGCAATCACAAGTGGGAGGGGGGAGGGAGGGACCTGGGAGGGAAAGTGGGCAGAGGGGGAAGTGCGGGGGGGGGGAATGTTGGGGGGAGAGAGGGGGACCTGATGTGGTATTGGGTGTAGGAAATAGTTTGAAGCCTTGAGGGCCAGCAGAAAGAATGGAAACAGGAAATAAGAGGTTGAGGGCCCCTCCAGAAAGCACCAGAGACGTGAGAAATGAGACACTCTCAGGGAGGCATCTTAGATGAAATGTCCAAGAGGAGGGAGAGGGAGCTTACAGAGCCTACCTTCAGCAGGAACACAAGGCATCAAGTGAGGGACTGGATTGCCTTTCCACAGTCACATCTCTGACTCATAATTGTTCCTGTGTGAAAGAATTATAGGGATGGAAATAGAGAGGACCCTGAGGAAAAGAAGGTCCAGTGACAGACCCAAAATGGATCCAGCTCAAGGGGAAGTCCCAAGGCCTTACACTACTACTTAGGCTATGGAGAGCTCAGAAAAAGGAACCTATCATGGCTGCCCTCCGGAAGACCCATCAAGCAGCTGAAAGTGTCAGATGCAAATATCTGCAACAAACCAATGGACAGAAGCAGCTGACCCCTGTTTTTGAATTAGGAAAGGCTGAATGAAGCTGAGGAGAAGGGCGATCCTTTAGGAGGACCAGCAGTTTCAATTAATATGGATCCCCGAGATCTCTCAAACACTGGATCACCAAACAGACAGCATACACCATCTGATATGAGGCCACCATCACACATACAGTAGAGGACTTCTGGTTTTGCATTCATTCAGAGATGAAGAACCTAACCCCCAAGATACTGGAGGTCCCAAGGAGTTCAGAGGTCAGGTGGGGTGGGGATGAGGACATCCAAGTGGATACAGGGGTGGGGAGGAAGTATGGGATTTGGAACATTTGCAGCTTGGATGGAGGGATGCTGGAATTAAAAAAAAATGGAGTGTAAAAAATTTAAAAAAAGAAAATATTTAAGTAATCTTTATTTCAGTAAAATTTTAAAGACAAAAAAAATAAGTAAATAAAAACCATGAAAAAATTATAAACAAAGATATAATTATACAAAACAAATTATAATACCTCAAAAATATTTTGAGGGAGAAACTAAATCTTTGGAAAGATTCTCAAAGAGGAATGTAACTATCCAATAAATAGTTTTAAAAGTATACAAGAGGCTTTGTCAGCAAGAAAATTCCTACTGAGTATGCATGGACCAGTCGATGGCTCCTACTACATATGTAGTGGAGGATCACCTCATCTGGCATCAGTGGGAGGAGGGGAGGTGTCTGGTCCTTTGCAGGCTTGTTGACTCAGGAAAGTGGATGCTTCACAGGTGAAGGTGGAGTGGTTGAATGGGTGGGAGTGTCAGCACCCTCTTTGAGGTAAAGGGGAGGAGGACCAGAAAGGGGAACATTTGAAATGTAAACAAATAAAATGCCTAATTAAAAAAAGAAAAAATTCAAAAAAAGGAAAAATTCATGTTAAAAACTGTAGATGTGTTCATAGGGTTTGGTATGCACAACTCTGTATTTTGGGTTGATTTTATATGAATATATGTAACAACAATTAATGAATAAAAAGAAGTAGTAGTTCTAAAAAAAATCAAAAGTAGGGATGGGAGGGATTGGAGGGAACAAAGAACTGGGAGAAGTAATAAAATTGAATTATAATTTTAAATTAAAAAGCAACTGAGGAATTCCAAGAATGATAACTGAAGCAAATGCTAACTGGGGACCTGAGAAAGAAGGAACTGGGTAACCTGGCCCAACTGTTACAAGAGTAAATATGCAAGATTTCCAAATGCTTAAAAATAAAACTACCTTACAATCCATTTTTACCTTTCCTGGGCATATATACTCAAATGACTCTGCAGAGATATCTGTACATCTTGTTTATTGCTGCTATATTACCAATAGGAATAACATGGAACAAGCCTAGATATTTTTATCCACACATGAGCAGATAGTAAAAATATAATATGTACATATAAGGACATTTTATTTATTTACAAACTAAAGGAAATTATGGAATTGTATGAAAATGTACATATGACATTTTTTGACTGACATTCTGATGGTATGAATAAAATGCCCCCCACCTGCCCATGGACTCCAGCATTGAGTCTCAAGCATTGCTTGGACCAAAAGAAAGAACACAATTGAGAAGTGTGGCCTTGTTGGAGGAGGTGTGTCGATGTGGCAGTGGGCTTTGAAGTCTCATATGCTCAAGCTTCGGTTAGTAGGGCAGTCTCCTTTGCTGCCTGCAGATCAAAATGTAGAACTCTAAGCTCCTTTTCTGCCTGCATGCCATCATTTCTCCTTCCATGATAATAATGGAGTGAAGTTCCCAAAATTGCACGCTAGCTCCAATTAATTATTTTCCTATATTAGAGCTGCTGTGGTCATGGCATCTCTTCACATAAATGGAAACCCTAACTGAGAAAAAATTATATATATATTTTTTATTCATGAAGCATTTTCTGTAAAATATTCTAGCCATGTCTGAATAAAATAAAAACACTGGATAATGGGAAATATGTGGTAAACTCAGATCCAGGCTACATTTTCCTATGTCTAACATATAAAATTATCATTCTAATAGTTATTTTATAAAATTATGCATTTTATGTTCTTAGCAAGTATCTAACAGTTAAGTGTAGCTCTCACCCTTCAAAGAAACATCTTTTTTGTGTGTGTGATAAATGACTATTTCTGAAAATCATCCCAATACAGAGAATAAGGGATTGTGCGATACTCAGTCCCAAGTGATACATCGTCAATGCTTCTTCTAAAAAGTTTCAGGGAAAATCACAGAAGAGTGGAAAAAGACGTTGGAGCCACAAGTCCAAGTTGTTTGCTCCTCTTAGGTAGCATCCTCTTTATAGGAGAAATGCAGAGAAGCAGCATCCGTGAACTCTCAATAACATCGCTGCTATCTGGAAATGACCAAAACAATGACATTACCAACTGACATGGCACCAGAGATAATAGAAACTCCACATGGTGTCATACTTGGATGGAAAGCTACAAGTAGCCAATGGCTGTCAGCAGAGGGAGAATGACCAGATTCAGCAAAGGATGCCCAACCCGTGTGGTTACCCCTGAATATACATCTCAGGGGGATGGATATATGTATATGTATGTGTCTGTGTGTGTCTGTGTGTGTCTGTGTATGTATATCCATGTACAGAAAAGTTGTTTCAAAATAAAATGCACGAGTCATTTGCAAACTGTTTTCAAAAGTGCTAACTCTTCCAGGGTGGGCAGGATAGCCAGGGAGTGCCCCACCCACTCAGAGGAGAGGGGGAGAAGAGCGATTGTGGGAGAGGGTCACATGGAGGAAGGCAGTGAGCAGGATATAAAGTGAACAAGTAAAAAATACATTATTTAAATTTAAAACAAAAAGGACTGATCTGATTAAATGAGTATACTGAACCTCTGTTTTTCTAACCTAGGGACAAGCTGAGTCAATAGACTGCGCTTTATTTCCTGCTGTCCTGCTATTCAATGATCTAGACCAATGATTCTTTTTTTTCCATTTTTATTAGATATTTTCTTTATATACATGTCATATGATATCTCTTTTCCCCTCCAAAAAAAAATTAAAAAAAACAACAACAGCAACAACAACAACAAGAACAAACTCCTGTTCCCTCCCCTTCCCTCCGCTCACCACCCAACCCCCTCCCACTTACTGGTCCTGGCATTCGCCTACACTAGGGCATACATAGAACCTTCACAGGGCCAAGGGTCTCTCCTCCCATTGATGACCAACTTGGCCATCCTCTACTACATATGTTGCTGGAGCTATTAGTCCCACCATGTGTACTCTTTGGTTGGTGGTTTAGTCCCTGGGAGCTCTGAGAATAGTAGTTAGTTCATATTGTTGCTGTTCGTGCTAAGATCAGTGATTCTTACCCTTCCCAGTGCCATGAACTTTTGACACAGTTCCTCATGTGATAGAGACCACAAACCATAAAATTATTTTTGTTGCTGTTTCAAAACTGTAATTGTGTTACTGTTTTGAATCATAATGAAAATATCTGATGTGAGAATAGTTGTAGGCAATCCCCTTGAAGGGTTGTTTTGTCCCCACAAATGGGTGCAACACAGGTTGAGAGCCCCTTGCTGATCTAGACTGAAATCAGTATTATCTCTAGTTAATGAGAACCTTCCCATCCCGCTGGTGATGACAAAAGGCCCAGTACCTGTTAATCCATGTGTTCCTATTTAAAGATTCTGGGATCTTCCTCCAGTCCTAACTTTTCTATGTGCAGAAAGAGTAAGTAGCTCCTGATACATCCAGCGCCTCTAATCAGAACTCCCTCCAGACTCCCCTCTTATCCACTTCTTTTCTGGCTTATTTTTCAGCTAACTTTTTCCTCCTTATCTTTTCTAATTAGATTTGAAACAGAATGATCTCATGAATCCTTTGTGCTAGGTCTGAGCCACTGCAGGAACTGGAAGAAAGGTAGCCATCTATTTGGGGATGGGAGAAACTAATACTTGTGTGAGAAAAACAGATGGAATTTAAATGTGCATGTCTCGTCAGAAATGGTCAAAAATGAACAAAAGAAACGGTTTTCATTTATCTTCCTTTTAATCCAAGCTTGCATTTGTGGAAATGAGTTTGTTCTTCCAAGGCAGAAGGTCATGGGTTCTGTATTCATCATATATTAAATCCTTGATGGGGCCAATTCCAGGCTTTACCTCTTGGCTAAATGTGGGAATTTCAGCATTTAAAGTAAGGTATGTTTTTAGTTTACTATCCTGACAGGCAAAAATTTATGCCTAGAAACTTAAAAGATCATATGCCTTATCAGTTTTTGCAAATATTCATTTGTGTGTCTTTGTATACAGATGTCAGAAAATAATCAGTCATGAATTTATAATACAATTGGGATTAAAAAGAGAACACAAGCCCCAGAATGATATGTATAGAGTTTTATATTTACTAATATGAAAATATCCTTCAGTCTAATGTTAGTATACAGAAAGTTAAGTTATTTCCTTGAATTTTAGTGTTTGGGAGAACGTCAGCCACTTAAAAGCATTCCAGTAGGGCTCAGTGTAATTATGTATATGTAAACATGTATTTTGACTTAGCAATATCTATCAAGTCATATAAATCAAAAATCTAATGGGAACCATTATCAACTAACAGTATCACAAACATTCATTATACTGTCATATAGTATCAGAAACTGAATGTTTGACACTAAAATTCACAATTATGTCTAATACCTTCCTTACAGAGAAAGCAATGGTAAAGTTTACAAATGTAAACTCTCTGATCCTGGTACACCATTGCAGGATAAAAATGTACCTAAAATAAATTCTAATTGTTCCTTCTTCAAAATTAGAGGAGCAATAGAATAAAGACTATTGTGAGCATATGTATGTGTCTGTGTATGTTTGTATAGTTATGCACGTATGTGGAGACCAAAGTTTGTCAGAGTATCATCCTCAGTTACTCTTCATCTAATCCTTTGAGAAAGAGTCTCTTACTGGATTTGAAATGTATAAGTTCATTTAGCCCCAGGAACTCTCCTGTTTCTGTCTACCTTGGACCAGGGTTACAGCCAGGTACCATACATGGGTGCTTGTGATCAAAGTCAGGTTCCCATGTTTTATGACAAACACTGTTCTGACTGAGACTTCTCAGTAACTGAAGGAGGTCTGAGTGTTTTTATCAAATAAAACTTTAGCCAAGCATCATACCATTTCATAATTCCATCATTCAGGAGCTAAAGCCATGAGGATAAAAGTCAAAAGTTACCCTCAACTACATAATGTGTTCAAGACCAGCTTGAAATACATGGTTCTGATTCCTTGTCTCAATCTCAATCAAAACAAATGAAGAAACAAAAATCAAATGTGTGTGTGTATATATATATATATATATATATACATTTATATTTATATATATGTGTAAATATATATGTTTTCTTACAAAGAGGAGAATCTTGAAGATTACATATGTATACATATACATATATGTATATGTATATATATTTATATGGATGATGTCATCTTAAAGGTTTAAATTTAATTAATAGTAGTACCAGTATTACAGAGAAGAATATCCAAAATTGTGTGGGAAAATATTGCAAAATATGAACTCAATTGCTAGTAAAGTAATTATTACACTGTGAACTTTAATAGAAAAAATGCTAAGATCTGGTGTTCAAACTTATGATTGTTTTAATGTAAATGGTACAGAGGGCAGCAAATGCCAAGAGCATGCTTTGGTTGTTGTTGACTGACTGGGTTGTTTCAGTCTGTGCTTCAAGGACATGTCACATCATCCTATTGCTTTATGTACTGTGACATGAGAAGAGAGGTCTTCCCTGGCCCTGAGAGAGTATCTATTTGGGCTTCTGACATCTTTGCTTTGCTATGATACAACCACATAGGAAGTGAAGTATGCTCAAGTAGAATCATCCATGTGCTTCAGTCTTCCTTTGTTCTCTCTGTCTTTGTTATTGACAAATGCCTAAGTTTCAAGAAGGTGGAGAGATGAATATGTGCAATAATCAATTTCTCCACATAAGAGGATGCTGTGATTTTCTTTTCTTCTGTAGTTTTATGTGTACAATTCAAGGCTTGGTCCTTGCTATGGAAATAGTCTATGGGTGAGCAACAACTTCAGTCCTTGGATCTATGAGGCAGTTTTTTTATATGTGCTCTATTTTAACATTCAACATATGATTCCTCCATTCCTCCACTCCCTCCTTTCTTTATTGGAATGCCTCTGTTTACATTTTTTCTTCATGATATTTACTATTGTCCCAAATATAAAAATAATTCTTCATTCAATGCATTCATTACCTCACAAAGACACCTTTTAGCCATATGTGTATCTATAATTTGGAATGATGCTTTCGAAAAAGTAAGTGCTTAAATAGAATGCTACTAAAAAGAATTCAAAGTAAGACCATGCTGTGACACTTGCTTTGGAGTCAGATACCACTCAGTGGGAAAGGCAAGATGAGCTGTGTTTTGCAAAAGTAAACATGCAAAATTATTAAATGCTTTGCAGTTTTAGAGACATGTAATCTTGAGAATAATTGTTCCTGTAAGAATAGATTCTGGGAGGTTTTCGATAACAAAGAATCACTACTGCCAGGAACTGGTGAGCAATGTTTAACATTAAAAATTTTATATCTTAATTTTTAAGTTTATATATTATAACTTATATGTTAAAATAGTTTCTTATAAGTAATTAAACAACACTATATGTTTTGCATGTTCTTTTATATTTTCATGCATTGGATTTATAAATAATAATTATTATTTATTATGGTATTTTACTAAATATGTTATTGAGGTAGCCTATACAAAATGTCCAAAGAGATAAACAATAACATATGTATCCACAATTACAAAAAGAGAAAGTATAAATTTGAGAGAGATTAAGGGGGCTGCATGAGAATGGTTGAGAAAAGAAAGGCAAGAAAAAATGATATGAAATGATATAATTGTAGTTTAATTTCAATATATATGTATACATTTATATTTTTAAGAATCCTGTTAAATATTGTAAGAACTGGATTTGGTTTTGGCAGTACAGTATTTTAAAGATTGATGGGTATATTCTGTATGAATAATGCATTTGTCATATGAAACATTTCAAATGTTATTCAATAAATAAACACTCAGAAAAAATATAGGAATATTGTTTTGGTGAGTGAAAGTCAAGACAACTTAATGAGAGAATATCTAAAGTTACCTAGCTGACAGCAAAGGCCAAACTTGAATATTGCCTGATGGCCTTATGCCTAGCAGAAGACTGGTCGGTTTTCTTACAGACCTTTATTTTTTGTTTTTCTACCTAGGTGCTGAATGGTAGAAGGAACAACTAGAAACCTCATTATGACATCTGCGCATTATTAAATGATAGCAATTCTTTGTTTCTACCATGTCGATTGTTAAGTGCACTCATTATACAAAATCTTAGCCCCAGTGCTTAACTCAGTGAAGCTGTGGAGTTCCTTTTAGTGTACTCAGTAATTTGTCGAATTTCAACCTTTCCTTTGAGACACCGGATACTGAATAAAATTGGGACACGATCTCAATCTATAATCCAAAAACATTTTCCAAAGAGTGAAAGGGCATTTGTCACATGACTAGACAGTGATAAGTGACTATCTAGTCCAGGTCCCCAGAGTGGTGAAAATTCAAAGCAGGTTAACATTTTATTTTATTTTAAATTATCCTCTTCAGTTTCAATGTAAGGGGGCCTTACACTAATCTGCATTCAACATTGTTTTACTGGAGTAAAAGGACAATGGTTATTGGTTATGTGCTAAAATTCACTTGGGAACGATGTACAAAGAAATTGTTTTTAAATAAAGGAGAATAATATATATTGTGGAAACCACATTTTAAACCTCTTTCCTTTGTCCTAGGAAGAGTTTTAAGTAAAAAGAAATATCTTTGATACCGTTTGCTATTCTTCTAAGTCCTGTGATAGGATTAACTGTAGGAAATCTCAGGGACAACTTCAATATGATATACCCAGGGGAGAAAAGCATATCAAATTCAAAACCCATGGAGTTCTTTGGCACATTAGTGCAGCTTCAAGAATTTCCAGTGTCTCTCTGTCATTAAATATTCTGCACATTTTGTCCTTGAATATGCCTCTTTTATGCCTAGGAATAACCCTTGGATTTTATAATGCTTTCTGGACTACTAGAATGCATGTAAGATTTATCAACTGTGCTGTGATCATAGTTAATGATTTTGTGATTCCCACATTTCTGAAGCTGAAAAATAGAAGGTCTGTAATATGTATTTTATGTTTTAAAACCAGCCATGAAAGCATTACTCGAGTCATAGGTGATCCTACTGTTTCAAGGTCAGAAGATAGATGAACTCACAAAGCAGACACACCTCCATTTTTACCAATGATTACAATTGTGTCTTCTACTTCTACTCATACTGAAACAATGTTCTGAAAATAACCTTGAATCCTCACTTACTGGTTCTTCTTTTATATACCTTTCTTTTATACACCTTTCATACTTCTGGCTTATTCTGCATTTATCACCTGTGGCTTTCATGCTTTTAAATAAAGTAGGCATATTGGAAAGATTTTTTTATATTGCTTAACCTTTCCTCATAATTTCTCTTAATGACTTGTTAGCCATTAACTATTGCCAGACACCAGGGAACCAGTGGCACAACACAGTCTATTCCTTATGGTATTTGCAATTAATTTTGAAAAGTAGACACTGAGCAAGTAATTATTAGAGGTGGCAAATGTGTCATGGGAACATGTAATTCAACAGCTTAACCTAGATTTGAATAGAAAATGTCTCTTTGTGAATCCAGTCTTTCTGGTAAGGTCTAAGTATAAGGAGAGCCTTGCCTTGTGACATGGAGGATACGCAAGAATTTCCTAAACCAGCAGAAGAGCCTGTTCATATCTTCACCTTTCATTCAATGAGAAACTATTCTTTCACTGTGAAAAAAAATAATATCAAATATAAATGAGCTGTACTGAAGAATTAGAAGGAAAAGAATAAAAATATGAACTTTTATCAGTAATGTGGGTTATTAATAAGATGTGACATGAGGAAGGTAAGGGAACACTCAGCATTACAGACTCTCTTCCTGACTGGTAGGCAATAGGCTTTTTGACACTTGTTTCATCCCAAGATTATATGTTTATAAGCATAGTTCTGTGCTTGGCTGTAGTATTAAGTAACAATACATGAGGGTCTAGAACATGCATCCTTGGCATCCATGGAAAAGGCAGATGCAGTAGAACAATCCTGTAACCCACTGCGGAGAGTGTGGAGAGAGAGAGGAGCTTCCTGAAGGCTTGCTGCCAACAACCTAGCAAAACAGCAAATCAGGGATCAGATAGAGAATCTGTCTGAAAAAAAAAAAAAAACCACAGTGGGCTACAATAGAGAAAGACATTGAGAAGATGATCTCCAGTCTCCATGCCCTCGATATGCTTGCATGGGAGGCAGAACATGTTCTCATATGATCACTGCCATGCACATCTCTCCCTGTCTCTCTTTGTCTAGATCTCTCTCTCTATATATATATATATATATCTGTCACACACACATACACACACACAAACACACACACACACACACACAGAGAGAGAGAGAGAGAGAGAGAGAGAGAGAGAGAGAGAGAGAGAGAGAGAGTGAGGGAAGAAGAGGGAGGTAGAGAGAGACTTCTCACACCATTTCAACATTCTACACCTGGGATACTGTAATAACCTGATAATTAAAATTCCTTCTCTGATAATATCCCATCTCTTAAGAACATTTATATTGGTTGCCAACAGGGGCCACTCGAAGTCAGAATATCTGTTTCTCATTTGTTCTTCTTACTTGTGCTAACTTCTCATGGTTTTAAAATCTTTACTTATTATTCATTCATTTACTTGTGTATTATATTTTGTAGTTCTAGTTGTTGAAATCACACTATGCATGCTAAGAATGCATGTGCTCTGTCACCGAGGTATAAGTCTGCCCATTTATAGCCCATATCATCGTTACTTTACTAGTTAAATTCTTCTACATTTCTCATACTTCCTTCTAATGTATATATGTATATGAGTTCACTTTTAATTATTTCCTTGTGTGCCCATATTTTATTGTATGGGATGATCACTGTAGATTTGAAAGCATTGCTTTCATCATGGAGATGACATAGACGAATATAACACATGAATAACAGTGTTTCCTACGGAGAACCACTGCCTGATTTCACAACATAGAGCCAATATCTACCTACAAGGTGACATGAGACAACTTACTCTGCTAGCATATCACTATAATTATTCTAAAGTAGGTAAAATCTCAGTGACTATTTCATAATTTTGTTCTGAAATCAATTAGATAATACTTCAAAAAATTTCGATCTTTTCTAAAATATTTCTAACAGTATTTGAAATAAAACACTATAAATTATTATTTTCCATTAAAAACAAAAACACAAAAGAAGTGTCAGATCCATTCAAATATTAACTAAAATAAATCCAAGTATTATTTTAGTCAAATAATGAGTACTTATACTTCAAACATGGTTGTACTAGTTGTTAGATAAAGCTAAACATAAAAAATTTTTCTTTTATAATAAAACTTAGCACCTACAGCTAGAAGTATGCTTTATGAATATCTATGAGGAACAGTATGCTCATTCATATAAATTCACTGTTTAATATTTTTGAAAGAACATTTGACTTTTCCATACACTTCTCATTTGCTTTATTCACATCTGGGCACTCTCTTGCTCTTTTTCATTCTTTCTTCCTCTTAACACATATTTAACAAGTTCACTTCTAGTGCATAGAATTACCATAACAGGCACAACACCTCCTTTCTCAGAATCAATACAATGCTACTCTAATTATCTTATACTTCTTAATTTATTTAAAGATGTATGGATAAAAGCTGTACATTGGACTGGGAATGTCACTCAATTGGATGCGTGCCTACCAACTACTCACAACCTTGGGTTTGGTTCCAAACACTTCATAAAGCCAGGTGTGCACCTATAATATTAGCAATCAGGGAGGAGGAGGCATAAGAAGGCTAAGAGCAGATAGCCTAGGTTACATGAGCTCCTGTCTTTATTGAAAAATTAACAGTTTCTAAAAGGCAACATGACTACTATTAAAGAAATGGAAGAATGTAAAAACACAGGGGATATTTGATTCAGAATAGCTACTGAAATTGATGTTAATTACACTAGTAAGATGATCCTTCAACCTTCTGTGATGGTTTGAATGAAAATGACACCCATGCCTTGGACTTGAATGCTTGGTTCCACAGCTGGAGGGACTGTTTGGGAAGAACTGGAAGCTGCTCTCTTGTTGGAAAAGGTGTGTCACTGTACGTTTAGGGTTTCATCGTCCATGTCATTCATAGTTATTCCTCTGCCTCATGCTTGTTGATTAGAAGCAAGCTTACAGATACAGGTCCAGTGTCACACCTACCTGCCTACTGCCATGATGGCCATGGACTCAACCTCTGAAACCATTGGCTCCACTAAACTCTTTCTTCTTTAAATTGCCTTTGTTGTGTCTCTTCACAGCAATGGAAAGTAACTAACACAGCTTCTTTATATTTCAGGTGCATAGACTCAGGTTAGTCTTGAAAGTTAAGAAGCTGTTAAGTGTTTTCCTGGTGAGTTCATGGGGTATGTGCTCACTCATGCTAACCCATGTGATTTTGAGTGAGTCACAATATCTATTTCATTTCTGGGCACAATTTCTGAAGATAGCTGGCTTCGAAAGTAGATTTCAAATTATTTTCAAATTCACAGAAAAATAAATGTAGGGGTAGTTGGTCTTGAATTAAGACCCATGGAAGAAGTCTGAGGTCCCTGAGAGAAAAGAACCATGAGACACATATTTCTCCAATCTTCCTCTGTCTTCCTTTCCACCAACTCCAACTTGGCTTTTGCAGTATACTGTTCTCTGTTCCTAGTCTTATTCCTGCTTCACCTCTTGTGTGCTTTTAATGTATTCTGCCTGTAGAAACCTTAGCTGTAGCTCCACCAGCAAACTAACTTTACAGGATCTTGATTATTTGTCAAAGTTCTTTCTGCTCCCTGACCCTGGCTTTGCAGATGGATTTTGAGTCTCTCATTAACATAAATCCTTTCACTGATACACAGTCATTTAATAAAAAAAAAGAATATCTTAATTAAAGTATATGATTAGCTTTGTCAATTTGAGTGAAAATGACTCTCTAATTTAGACACAGACATAGAATTTTAAAGTTAGGAGAGACCTTAGAGATCGCATAGTAAATGAAAGGATTTTGTAATTGTTCTCCCCTGCTGTGCACATTAGCATCTGTGCTGCATTCAGTGCTGTCAAACATAGACTTTTAAGAGAGAGATCCTGACCTTAGAAACACAGACAGTGTCTGATAGGGAGACTTCTTAGCAATCTTGCTGAAGTCCTCTGACCTTATAGTTCATGACATAATTATTTGTTAGGCTTTAGATAGAATCATCTATGGCTTAGAGTAGATAATAAAAGGGATTACTACCCAGGCAGTTTCTCCCTCAAACTCAGTGTTCCTAATCTTCTCTCCTATGGCAACAGAGCAATTACTCTCCAGCATGTCGATTCCTTTGTATTTTAAATATAGATAAACGCAATCACACTGAAAACCCGAGGGTTGATGTGTTCCTGAACTGAATTCCCAGTTCCCAGAATGGCTTTGCTTCACACCTTAGTTTTCTGAAAATCATGCTTGTAACAGCATGAGAAGAACCAAATTGATTTCAAGTAAACCCTTAAGTATTAAATTGACAAAGGAAGGAGTCTCTTACACCTACGTTTTTCCAGAACTTATGTTTTCCAGAAAGCAGAATGCATTCTCTTTACTGAGTATTGGTTTGCCAGTTTGTTTTGTCTTAAGAAATTACAAGTTGATAAATATAAAATAATTGTTTTATATGCTTTAGTATAAAACAACTTGCAAATAAGTATCACCACACAGCAAAATTAATCAGACTTATGAGCCTGTACAGCCAATAAACTTACTTCTGTACAGTTAGAGCAGGAACGGAAGCTGCAGAGTATCACATTACTTTTTCAATTTCACGATGAAATATATTTTATGCACTCATCCAACACCAAAACTCAAAATGCCTTTCGTTGTATAGCAGTTTCTTTCAATATAGAAGCATTTCAACCAGCAGTGAGCTCATTAAGACAGAAAATAAACAACTCAAAACGGCTTCAAGAAGTTCCTGAAACTGACCAGATTCATTTGGTCTTTTCCTCTCCAAGAGTATAAAAATAGCAAAGCCTGTTGAGAGTCACTCTTAGATGAGCCAAGCTGTGAGGAAGACTAAGTAGAGAAGACTCTCTAAATACAGATGTCTGCAAGAAGCAGAGAGCAATGCAGCACCCTGGAAAGAGCAGAGATTAGTGTAGATACCTAGGAGAGACAGAAAGTAGCTGCACTGTCTGGGTGAGGCTCAGACTAATGCATCCACCAGGACAAGACATTGTCCAGCCTGCCCATAAATTATGCAGTGTGCCCAAGTTTCCAGCATTTGGGAGTGGTCACCCATGCTGGTTTTTCTATATGTGGCTGTCTTTGAGTAATTTCTGGTGCTTTAATAACCCGTCACCCACATTCCCTTAAGCAAGCCAAACAAAAATCATTGGTTCACCAAGATGAACTTTGGCCTGTCCTGGACCACTTATCTGGAGTGAGTGCATATATATGCGCTGCTTCTCTCCAGGAGAAACCTATCACACAACACCATGACAGAATTAAAGTCAGGAGAAAAAAAAAACAATTGCTTTATATCTATACTCTTTCATAACTCATTACGTTATGAATTAATTTTTCACTTCTGTTCTACTCTTTCATATTTAGCTTGTCCTATTAAAGATGAGAGACGAGTGCAGGCCACCATGGAGCAGAATCTTGAAAGGATGCATTCAGAGAGTAACTCAACTAAGCAAAGTATACAGGGAAGCCAACATGAGCATGCCTAACAATTAACTTAGAAACAGCACCAAATGGACTTAGAGAATTTAAATTCAGCTATTCTAGGGGAAGTGAGTCTATTTCAATGTTTCAAATTGCTCTGATAAAGAAATATTTTCACCAGTACTTTTGTGAACTTGTCCAAAATGATACTTCTTCTTTTTAAAAATGAAACCTGGCTTAAGACCTCAGGAGAACTGGTATGCTTTAGATGTACTGCTGTGTTTTTACCAGCTCCTAAAGAGCTTACAAAACAATGTGACACATACACTAACCCAGTTTACAACTGTGTGTAAGTTGTTTGTAATTATTGTTATTATCAGAATAAATGTTGGGTTTATATCAATTGGGTAAAGAAGACTGAAAAGCAAATACTTAAAGCATTTGAAAAATTTCTCCTTTTCTTTTCAAAACTAGTAATTAACACATGGTTGGGGATTGCTATGATCATCAGTTCTTTCTTCTAAATGCTAGAATGTGTCACATGGCTAGACAGTGGTGTGTGCTCTCGTGGGTGGGTTAAATTGTGAAAAGCAAGCCAGTGACTTCCTCAGAACGACCAACATGCAGTCGTGTCTGTGAATGTTCTTCTTCAGGGAGGGTAGATGTGGCACTTTGACATACTTTCATGTCCGCTGCTCCATTATAAATCTACAAAGCACAATTTCATGATGGCAAAGGTAGTTCATTTGACAGTGAAAATTATTTAGATATTGCCTAAATTTGTACATTTTATTTCTTATGGTTAATGGTATCATAGCTAAATCCAATAATAAATATTATTCATTGAAATTTTAGTTATTAACTTAATGAACACCTATATCTTTACATCATGAGGACATATTGTAAGATCTGAGTAAACAGGGACATCTCAGAAAAACACTGGGAGACTAGGAATTTCCTTAATAAGATAAGCTCAGGAACTTTAGCAAGGTAGCAGTACTCTCCCTGGAAGGGAAAGGCTAATTAACATTCCTCAGATCACAGGGTGAGAAACTACCTGCCAGTGGGGGCACATTACACAGGGTGGACCTTTGCCCACCTTCAGACAAGGGAGGGAAGTCCTTGTCACTTCATTCCCTAAAGACCAATCAGTTGAAAAAGTCACACTCTTCTACCAATCACATTGTGTCTAATGGTTGCTGCTCTGAAAATTGTATAAAGCTCATTGAACAAGCTGTGTGGAATTGCCTCCTTTCCTGAGGATCTGGGACAGCCTCAGTACACTGAAATAAAAATCCTCATGCTCTTTGCATCGATCAGGCTCCATGTGATTCACTCAGGAGGCCTCTGGTAAGCTAAGGCTCGTCAGGGTCTTAAAATATATATAATTACAGTAGATTTTAATTTGAGTACTATTGATGACAGGAGGTAGAAACTGACTAGTAAGTTTAGGATAAGAGGACTCTGAAAAGTAAACAGATATTTCCTTAGCTAAAGAGCATCAATGCCTTGACCTTCGATGTCTTGAACAGAGCCCAGAAATGCAAGGAGCTCTCTTTTCTGGCTTCTCCTAACTTCTGTCCAAAAGCTACACATGAGTTTTGATGAAATCCCAGCCCAGACTCTGATTCCATCCTGTGAAAAGCATTTAAAGTGGACCATTGGATTCTCATGGTGGAAATATTTTAAGTCTATTCTCTCCTTTCTTACTGTCTTCTTTATAAGGGGAAACTTGCAGCAGCCTTGATCAGTCAGGGATCTGTTAAAATTCATTAAGGCCTCAATCCTATCTTGAAAGATTAGAATCTATCCCTGGTTGTGGATGAAGAACTAGCATTCCAAAATATCAAAACTTTAGAAAAATGTAGACCCTTAATCCCAGCATTTGGGAGGCAGCAGCAGGTGGATCTCTGTGAGTTCAAGGCCAATTTGACTTACATAGTAAGTTCCAGCAGTCAGGACTACTTAGTGAAAGCCTGTCTTAAAAAAAAGAAAAGAAAAGAAAAGAAAAAGAAAAAGAGGAAGAAAAAAGAAAAGAAACAACTAAAAAATACCACTATATCTACCACCACCACCACCAAGTCCAAATAAAAACAGCCAACCAACCAACCAGCCAACCAACCAACCAGCCAACCAACCAACTAACCAACCAGCCAACCAACCAACCAGCCAACTAACCAACTAACCAACCAACCAAACAAGCAAACCAACTAAACCAACCAACCAACCAACCACACCAACCAACCAAACAAATAACCATCCAACCATCCAACCAACCAACCAACCAACCAACCAACCAACCATCCAGCCAACCATCCAACCAACCAACCAATCAACCAACCAACCAACCAACCAACCATCCAGCCAACCATCCAGCCAACCATCCACCCAACCATCCAACCAACCAAACAACCAACCAATCAACCAACCAACCAACCAACCATCCAGCCAACCATCCAGCCAACCATCCAACCAACCAAACAACCAACCATCCAACCATCCAACCAACCAACCAACCAACCATCCAGCCAGCCATCCAACCAACTAACCAATCAACCAACCAACCAACCAACCATCCATCCAACCATCCAGCCAACCATCCAGCCAACCATCCAGCCAACCAAGCCATGAAACCAAATCTATAAAGAAAAAGTATTAATTCTGTTAGCTCTGTCAATCCCTGTCCAAGAATCCATGCCAGAGAAAGATTTACTTTATGTGGTGCTAAAATGGGGGGTATATGGGGATATTTAACCCTTTAATAGGATCATGTACTTTTCTTTCTCAGAAACCTCATTCTTCATGCCTTTGCTAGGAGAGCCACATTTAGCTAGGCTAAATCTCTCTGCTATTTTGAATTATTCTGAAAGCAGAATCTTCCCTTCTTTGTTTTTCTTTTGGATACTGTCTATAACCTGAGCATGCCTTCCAAAGAATCTGGAATTCCTAGTTCTTTCTGTGAAAGCTTATGTCATCAGGCTTCAGAGCCTGTTAGACCTTCCTTGCAACTTCAATGCCTAATTCAAAAGATGTGGGTTTTCTTCTTTTTTACTCTGTGAGCCTTTGTGACATCATATTTACAGTTTGCCTGCTCTCAAGTTTTACTTTTAAACTCTTATTTTTGGCTTACAGACAATTTTGCTAGGCTCCTCCCAACAGTGACCTCCCACAGATTGAATCATCATCTGTGGCCATCATCTGCTAGGTGACAGTCAGCTGCAGCAGCTTATAACAAGGGCTACTCAGTGCCCAAGCCTCTCTCTCTCTCTCTCTCTCTCTCTCTCTCTCTCTCTCTCTCTAGTTTTACCCCCACTCTCTTTTGCTCTCTGATCCTCTGTGTTCCCAGCCAGCCTCTAGTCCTCTCTCTTATTGTTCTTCTATGTCCCACCCCCTTCCTTACCTCTACCCTTTTTCTAGGTCTCTGTCCCCTTCCCTTCTCCCTCAGTAAACTTCCTTACATCAGGCCTGTCCCATGTTGTCATTTCTCAGAACAGCTCAGCATGGGCCCACCAGGCACTCCTGCCACTGCAACATTTATATGTCATAACATTGCTGCCAGGAGAGTCAGCAGGCTGTGGTGGTGCAGGCTTAATTCACATGCTGGGATTTTAATGCTGTCTTGTGTCTTTGGTAGTACACAGCCACTGCATGATTGTGTCAGTGAATGTGATTGTCCTTTCCTTCTCCTCCTGCCAGCCACCAAGGCTCAATTCTCCTCTTGGTTTTCTGTCCACTGGATCTAACCTAATAGGGATTCAAATGTTATTTAAATACGAATAATTGCGAACTTGTTTCCTACTGTTCTACTGCTTTTTTAATGCTGTTTTACCTTATTGCTGGCTCTAAAAATATGTTACTGCTCACCGTTTTTTTTTAGATTCAGGCATGTTTTCAAAGTCCAGGGCTAAAAACAAAATTATTGACTTAGAAATTGTTGGATATGGTTAAAACTCATAACTCGGGGTTAGCAATTGAAGGTCTATGCTCAAATAATATTGTCATGTGACATGATTCCATTCTGCAATATAACCAACACATGGCTAGCTGCCATCTTTGCTAGGAGCTGAGAAAGGTGGAGTCATAGCTCCACCACCATCTTGGTTAAGGCAGACACATGACCACCCCTTTCTAGTTCCTCAGTTTTTTAATTAAACAAAACTGGAGGAGTGTTGGCTTACAGCCCAGTTTCTGCTAGGCTCCTCCCAACAGTGACCTAGCGAGAGCTTGCATCATCACCTGCTGTCATCATCTGCCAGGCATGGGCCAGGTGCAGTGCATAATGAAGAGGACTGTTTGCTACCCCATCAACCTTCTTTTCTCTCTTTCTCTACACCCCCCCAACTCTCTTTTTCTCTTTGTTCCTGCCTGGCCTTTTTTCCTCTCTTTTTTTCCTGTCCTTCTTTGTTCCCCTGCCCCTTCTCTGCCTCTACCCCTTATTCCAAGTCTCTGCTCCCTTCCCTTCCCCCACAATAAACTTCCTTGAATAAAGTCTGTCACATGGCATGATTTCTCAGGAGGACACCTTGGCCTGGGCCAAATACTCTCACCACTGCTGCATTTGTATTTCACAGCACTTACCAAGTTGTCTGTGAGCTTTTTCTTCTGAGTTACTTTGTAATTTTTTTTTTTTTAAACAAGACCTGACAAATGGGAACCCTAATTTTCCTGGTAGCACTATTGACCAGAGCACAGAGAAATACTTTAAATAGTGGGCAAATCATTAAAAATCTTTATTATGTGGATGAGTTTCTATTTTATTTTCATTTATTTGGTGTTCACTCTCTGGGTTATCAGCACCACACCCATTACTCTTTCCATTTGACAAGCTGCCGATTGCTACACACTCATCTGGAGTTTTTCTCTAGTTCAATATACCATAAACACAATTCACAATCTTTCTTCCTCAAATATGTTTTGTCCTGGAATTCTCTTCTGGAGAAGGTGAAATAACTGTTTACTAGCATCCAAGTCCTAATGTGATGTTCATGTTAAATGTTTCCATCTCTCCATCATTCTCCTTCTCCCCACCCTTACAGCATGGGTTATATTAGGTCCTCACTGCTGAGAGAAAGTGTGACAAGAAGGGATTTAAGGAAGGAAGAGTATGTTCTGATTTACAGTTAAAGGAATTATAGTCCATTATGATGGAAATGTTATGACAGCTGGAGCCAGCAGCCAGCTGGTCACATTGAATTTGCAGTAAGGAAAGTTAAGAATAAACAGAAAGTGTGACAAGGATACAAAACCTTAAGGCTTGCTCCCCATTGCCTGTTTTCTCCAACAAGTCTCTTAACTCCTAAAGATACAAACTTCCCAAATAACTCCACAGGTGGTAACAAACCATGTGCTCAGATACCTGCGCCCATGGGAGACATTTTACATTTGAACCACAAGAAAGACCTATGCAATCAGCACCAATGTGCTAGGAGGAAGTCTCAGAAACTTTGCTTTTAGGTGGAGAACTGTGATCCTAAGAGTGCATGGAAGAAACTGTAGAGGAAAAAAAAAAAAGAAGGAATCTTGCAAAGGGTGCTCTTTCTTTTGTAAACTTTGAACAGCTTGTTAATTTCCCAAAATAGTTTCATAGGCTTCATATTTGATGATAGAGTTAGTAATTATAAAATATCCCACAGAACATAGAAGTAAAGCTAACTTCTAAAAATATGTTGTTAGTATCCTACTAAATAAATATAGTTATTAAAAACCACATAAATAAATACTTTAAATATTTTGTTTTATTATTTTGAATTATATATCCTTATATGCACCTATCTGTGGGTTTGTTTATATGAGAGGCAAAAGGCATCCGATATGTATTTTTGAACCACCCAATATGGGTGCCTGGGAATGAAATTTGGTTGAGAACAACAAGCACTTACAGCTAAGTACTTTTAAAAACAGTGAAAAAAGTAGAAATAAATAAAATGTATTGAAAGTAATTATATTACCATTGATGTTATGATGCTACATGTTGATTCTCTGGAAGAAAAAGAGAAAGAAAGAAAGAAAGAAAGAAAGAAAGAAAGAAAGAAAGAAAGAAAGAAAGAAAGAATGAAACAAAGAAAGAAAGAAAGAAAGAAAGAAATGAAGGAAGGAAGGAAGGAGGCTGTTGAAGAGGAAACTGAAATCCCAGTCCTGAACCGCCCTCTCAGATGCTCTTCAAATGTTCAATTGGCAAAGCATTACCAACTAGTATGTTATGTTTCCTTCAAAACACAACTCAAAGTTTGCTTGGCATCTCTGTGTAATCTTGAAGACTTTTATTCTGGAGAACAAGAAGAGTCAGTAATTTAAAATGGAGGACACTACATGGTGCAGACTTATTCATATTTGGTTAAACTACTGTATATCATTAAAAAAGAATCTACTAATTTCTAAGGAGATTTCTTAGCCTATGAGAGGGAAATGCCATTACAATTATCTTACTGCTCCCCAGCTCCTTCTCATGGCCCCAGGAAAAGAAATGAAGGCAATTTCCAAAGCTTCCAGGGGCAGATGGATCCCCTTGATGATCCAGACATACATGAATGCTGTGTATTCATGTATGCACCAACCAGTTACAGATAGCAGGGTTCCTTTAGCCAATTTGTCCTTACAATGTATTCATCTTTGAATAGCTTATTAGACATTTTCAACAGTCATGTTGCTGTAAAAAATAGTCGTTAGTTTTAATTTGCAACACCCAAGTATGGATTTTACTTGTGGTCTCATAACATTAATTTTTGTGGTCCTAAATCATGTAATTTCTACTACAATAAAGCTATTCTTCATTGGCTATTTACTACTGCACAATTATAAGATCCCTTTGAATATTTTTTTCTCTTTCTTTTCAAGTACTTTATAGTTCTCAGAAAATGATGATTCTTCCTTAATCATACTTATATTTTTTATCAATGTGTTTATTAGGTATTAATTTCACTGTGAGCAGATTCATATTTGTATCCTATCCATGTTTTGAATGGTATTTACATGATATATATGCGTCTTTAAACAACCATGATTTAGGCTGAAAGAGAAAAGGGGAAAACGAGCCATCATGAAATCTACCTGATGTTCTTATCCCTTACTTAGAAGACTCTTTGCCTCCTTGACTAAGCAGATCAGTCAACCATCCTCATCTTGGAAAGTGGAGCATGCTTCACTATCTTTTATTGAGATCTTAAGATGCAGTCAGGATGAACTGCTGATTAAAACATATTTTGAAGAAGCACACACTAGTTAGTAATTAAGCTCTGGGTAAGACTATGCTTTGCCCTCCATCCACCCTCACTGTGACCTTGAAGGAGTCACATAAACACCCGGAGCTTCTGATTGTTCATCACACCAGGATAAATGCTAAATTGCCTTGGATGGTATTGCAGGTCCTTGTGGACTTTCCTCCTAATTAGTTCAGCCTTATCTTTTTCGGCTGCCTCTTTTCATCCTCTCACAGCACATACTCACATTGTATGCCTTAGGAATACTCAATTGCTTACACTTCACAGGAAGTATAGCCCCATATTTCTGAGCTTTAATTCAAGCTTCTCTATGGGGCCCTTTCAGAAATTGAGCTGATTTGTTCCTGTGTTTCGCAGAGCTCCCTACTCTGGAAGCTGAGATAGCCTCTGTCACACATAGGAGACTCTGAGGGCAATGTTCACACTACAAATGTTGCTTTATTCTCAATAACTTCAGTTTCTTAAAGTTGGTCAAGAATATGATCTCTGAAATGTGAACTACATTTCCCCATTTACATAGAATTTACTTACCATCTTTATTAGATGCACTTATATGGATTTATAGAATATAATTTTCTAAAAATCAAAATTATACAATAAATATCACTCTCTATGTCAAATGTGAATGCCAAACAGCACTCTGAAATGTTTCTCGAACAATTACCATGTACTAGGATAATTGGTAAGTACTAAAAATATGCAGACGATTAACGCCTAATCATAGTCTTTGTCCTTGTAATGTTTAGTACAAAAGAAGAAGCAGAAGAGTGAGTAAACAGACAATAGGACGATCTGCTGAGTCTTGTTTAGGGATAAACAGTTTTCTGCACTAGGGAAGATTCTGAATAGCTTTACTGAGTCTAGAGGCACAGTAATACATATGGGATCCGAGTAGCCTCGAGATTCTGGTAAGAAAAGGGAATAAAATCCATACTAGCAAAAATATTTGGCCTGTGCAATGGGGAATGAAAACTGTTCTTAGAGGCTAGGGGGACTGTGACTGCAGTGAGATGTGACACATCTACACAGGAGCACTCGGAGAGGATTGCAGCTGTCAACATTATATTCTGTTTTAAGTATCTGGCACTCAGGAATTTTTTTATATCAATGCAGTAGTATAGATCTAATTTGTTTTGGTGTAGATGGGCAGATAACAGAAACAAGGGAAGAGCAAGGATGGGAATGGAACTGTCATAATGCAGGGAAAGGAGACAAGGACCTTTGAGTGAAAAGGCAGGGTTCTCTCAGCTTGACTAGACTTTAGAGGTCTACTCAGAGCCTGTGAACATCCAACCTTTTCCTTAGGTATCTAACTGCACAAAACTTGTAATTACAGTCACTTTGATCATTTTAGATACAATCCTTTCCAAGTTTTTTAGCCTAGTTAGGGCTGCCATCCTTACAGATGTGGAGATTTTTTGATTGAAATAAAATAGTAAAGAAAGACATAAAGACATTTGAAAATTCAGTTTACTTTTTCCTATTACAACAATTTTAACTTTATTATAAATGTCTTGAGTAAAGTTTTATTGGGTTAGGAAATACACACATACAGCAGGCAGGGGAAGATAAAGACCTTCAGCAAAGCAGAGGGACAAGCTTTCCCTCTTTTTGATGGTTGGGTATCTAAAGCCTTTGAAGGGTCTTCCTCCCCCTGTTGGCAGTTTGAGGAAAGATGGTATGGCTGATTGGCTAAGGACTGTTACTGTTATCTAAACATGTCCTGATCCAGACCTGAATTTATTAATGTAGTCCATTATCAAGGTCCTGCTTGTTTTATGCTGCCAGGAAGAAGCCAGTTAACTTGAAAGTTTTCTTTCTTCATTTTTTTCTTTATTAGATGTTTTCTTTATTTACAATATCTCCTTTCCCAGGTTCTCCTCAA
>NW_022196915.1:99353623-99366733 GCF_008632895.1 Mastomys coucha | reverse complement strand
CCCCCCCCCCCCCCCCGCTTACTGACCCTGGCATTTCCCTACACTGAGAGGCACTTGAAAGTTTTCTAACCTTTATGTTCTTGTCATAACCCCCTCCATACCCATCTGACTCTCAAGGAGTATACCTTTCCTGCAGTTTTCCACATTTATTATATCTGTTCCCATATGCTGCAGGAAGAGGCCTCTCTGATGACAGCTGGATCAGACACATTTCTATGAGTACAATATGAGAATATGAGCACAAACTATCATTAGGGGCTTTTAAAATTTTATTTTGAAAAGTAGTGTATGGTTTTCCTTAGGTCTCTGGGCTAATTAGTCTCTGATTCTTGGTCCCCCAAGCAGTGTCATATGTGGATTCCACACTATGTGGTAGACTTAAGGCACATCTGCTTAGGGTCAAATGAATAGGTTTCTAGAAAAGGACATACTCAAAAACTGGTTTATGTGGAAACCAATGGTTTTCCAAGTTGCAATCACTCTTAGAAACAACATAGGAGATGATTAATACCTAATGGAATCTTTGGAACAAAGAACATTCGAAGTGTAAACACCTTATCAAATCAGGGGTTTGTCTACATGCCTGTGAAATTCATCTTGTAAGTGTCTCAATAAAGGGTGGCTAGCTTTCCTTCACATGGTGACTTTTATTCTCTCTGTGTGAATATCATTATTTTAATTCACCTTTAAGGTCACCATATTTTAAAACTGAGTAGGAGGGAAAGAACTCACTCCTGCAGACAGGTATCAAATTAGCATCTTACATTGTTTAATAACTGCATGCAATTGTAAATGTCACCAAACAGCAGTTACACAGAAAGTCCCATACAGAAAGTTCAATGGTGCATGACACCACTGATTACATGCAGTTCTTTTTGAAGGGGTGATTATTCTCAGGAAGAATATTTCATTACCCTTAATCTGGGTCCAGTTTATGCATACACAACCTAAAGCCTCATAAAGTCTACCACCAAAGTTCAGTATAAATATGTCAGTATTTGGAGGTTATTTTTGTGAGGCTTCTGCATGATTGAAATGTACTATTTTAAGTTATATGTCAAAGCTTATTAAAACTGCCATCAATTGCACTGTTGAAATTTTAAAAAGGTTCTACTAGTTTAATGCATGATTTGTAATACCCGTCACTTGAAACAAAGCTGGGTTCTATGCAGTTTCCAAGCAACAGATCATTTCCAATTACTGTTTAGCATTGAATTCTGTCCCTGGATTCCCAATGCTCTCCACTTCTTAACCATCAATATATTTAGAAACATGCAGACGAATAAACTATTGCATTATTTCAACCAAATCTGATGTATGTCATGAGTAAAATGCATGTAAACAATATAAATGCATTAGGGCATTCAAAACTGAATTGCATGAGTTTAACTTAATGTCCATAGAGGAAGAATTCAATTTATTTAAAACTCATTTCAAACAGGAATTATTAGTGATTAGATTTCTTCATCTTATTTAGGAAGAAAATACATTAAAAATTCAGAGTTTAGAAACCATAGTCCCCTCTACTTTGTGTGTGTGTGTGTGTGTGTGTGTGTGTGTGTGTGTGTGTTTTAAAGATTATAATACCTACATAGAAAAGATAAAATTTGAGTAATGTGGATTCATACCTTTCATGGTACCAATGACAATTATAGATACACCTAAGCATGTTTTTTTATATAGTTGGACTGGAGGAAGCCCATGACAAGTATTAGCTTTATTAATGCTTACAGTACCAGATAAGTCAGTTACTAGCATTGATCTTAATGTACACATGAATAAAACAACACAGTAGAAAGTTTTTACGATACTATTACTTAGTGAGTGGGAAAACTAGTGTTAGTCCCTATATATTCTGGCTTGGAACAAATAAATAATAACTTGATATTCTAAAATTATTGAATTGTCATTGCTTCTCGTTATAGTTCAATTAAACTATGTCTCAAAAAAAGCTATGGAGTTTAATGTTATCCAAAATAAGTTTCAAGTTCTGTGAAGAAAATTGAGTCCATCGCACTTATACTCTGTCTAAGTACATTAGATTTCCTGATACATTTTGCTATGAAATATATTACTACAAGGAAAACAAAGATGTGATGACGGGTATATCTCATTCCCCATGACTTGGACTTAATTTTTTTCTTCTAGAGAATTCATTTATGTTTCATGTTACATTTAGAGTTTTCCCCCTAAAATAATACAAAGTCATGAGGAAGACTTTGGAAATGGGTGTTGCAGGCAAGACTTCCTCTGCTGATCAATCCTAGAAACACTGATTTTAGGAGTAAAGCTTCTGGCACTTCATGGACTTCCCTTTGCCTTAGAAAGATATGAATTTGTGATTTTTGTTGTTTGTTTTGTTTGTTTTTGTTTTTTTCCACTTTTAATTAATTAATTAATTTATTGACTTTACATCCTGATCGCTGAACCTAATTCTGTCCCCATCACACAATCCCTTCTCTAACCTTCTTCCACTTCTCTGAGAGAGTGGGGCCCCCCCAGGGTCCTGCAGAGAGAGCTAGGAGCATCCTTTCTCACTCATGCCAGAAAAGTCAGCTCAGTTATGGGAACAGATTCAAAAGACAGGCAACAGCTTTAGGGACCGCCCCCACTCCAGTTGTGGAATCCACATGAAGACTGAGCTGCACATCTCCTACATATGCCTTGGGGGCTTCTGTCCAGCCCATGTAAGCTCCTTGGTTGATGACTCAGTCTCTGTAATTCCTAGGATACAGGTTATTTGACTCTGTTTGTCTTCCTCTGGGATACCTATCCTCTTCCAGGCCCTTGGTCCTTCCCCCAACTCTCCCATAAGTCATCAAGCTCCATCCAATGTTTGACTCTGGTTCTTTGCATCTGTTTCAGTCAGCTACGGAACAGAACCTCTCAGAGGACACTTATGCTAGGCTCTGAACTGCACGTATAATGAAGTATTATTAATAGTATCAGAGATTGGTGCTTGCCCATGGGATGGCTCTCAAGTTGGGCTAGTCATTCTTGGCCATTCCTTCAGTCTCTGCTCCATCTTTATTCTTGAATTTCTTTTCTTTTTTTTAAAATGATTTTTCTTAGATATTTTGTTTATTTACATTTCAGATGTTATCCCCTTTCCTCATTTCCCCTCTGAAAACCGCCTATTTTATCCCCCCTCCCCTTGCTCACCAACCTACCCACTCCCACTTCCCTTTCCTGGCATTGCCCTACACTGGGGCATTGAGCCTGCATTTCTTATAGATAGGATAAATTTTGAGTCAAATGTTTTGAGATGTTTGATGTCCTTGCCCCTACACTGAGGATTCTGGCTAGCTACAGGTGGTGGACATTTGACGTTCCATATCCATACTGCTAGGAGTCTCAGCTATTGTAACACTCATAGACTCCTGAGAGTCTCCGCAGCCTCAGGTCTCTGGCAAGTCTTAGAGATGCCTCCAGACCCATACTCCCGCCAGCCACTGATTTTCATTCATTCTCCTGGCCCTCTGGCCCTCTCTTCTGAACTCCCCCCATTACCTTCACCTTCCCACTCCCGTCCAGTTCCTTTTGTCCATCTGCTTTCTGTGACTATTTTATTCCTCCTTCTAAGTGAGACTCAATCTTCCTGACTTGGGCTTCCCTTCTTGCTTTGCTTCTTTGGGTCTATGAAGTATATCATCACTATCCTGCATTTTATGATTAATATCTACTTACAAATGAGTACATAACATGCTTTTCTTCTTGGATTACCTCACACAGGATGATATTTTCTAGTTCCTTTCATTTGCCTGAAAAAAATCATGATGCCCTTGTTTTTAATAGCTGAAGTATTCCACTGTGTACATGAACCACATTTTCTGTTTCCATTCTTCAGTTGAGGGACATCTGGGTTGTTTCCAGTTTCTGACTATTAAGAATAAAGCTGAACATAGCATAGCACAATTTCTTATGGTATGGGGGAACATCTTTTGGTTTTATGCCCAGGATTTGTATAGCTATTTTCAATTTTCTGAGAAACCACCAAATAGATTTCCAGAGTGGTTGTACAAGTTTGCAATCCCAGCAGCAATGGTGGAGTGTTCCTCTTGCTCTGCATCATAGCCAGCATATACTGTGACCTGAGGTTGTTTTGTTTGTTTGGTTGTTTTTTTCTTAGCCATTCTGATGGGAGTAAGATCACAAATTTTTAGAAACCTTGAAAGAGAAATTCTCACCTTCATATGGAAAAGCAAAAGTCCCAGGACAGATAAAGATTCTTTAACAATAAAAGCCCTCTGGACATATCTGTATGGTATTGGAATAGAAACACACAGGCTGACCAGTGGAATGGAATTGAAGGTATAGAAACACACAGGCTGATCAGTGGAATGGAATTGAAGGTATAGAAACACACAGGCTGACCAGTGGAATGGAATTGAAGACACAGAAATAAAACCACATACCTACGGACACTTGATTTTTGGCAAAGATGCCAAAACTCTCCAATGGAAAAAAAGCATCTTGAACAAATGGTGCTGGTCTAACTGGCTGTCTGCATGCAGAAGAGTCCAAATAGATCCATATGTATTGTCCTGTACAAAACTCAAGTCCAAGTAGATTAAAGACCTCAAAATAAGACTATACACACTAAATCTAATAAGACAAAAAGTGGAAAGTAGCCTTGAATCCATTGGTACAGTAGACAGTTTCTTGAACAGAACACCAATGGCCCAGGCTCTAAGATCAACAATAAATGGGACTTTGTGAAACTGAAAAGCTAATGTAAGGCAAAGTACACTGTCTTTAGGACAAAACAACAACCTACAGATTGAGCAAATATCTTCATTAACCCTACATCCAACAGTTGGTTAATATCCAAAATATACAAAGGACACAAGTAGTTAGATACCAATGAACCAAAGAACATAATTTAAAAATGGACTACAGTCACAGGAGGCAGAAGCAGGAAGGGACATAGTTAGGAGAGGGGAGGGAGAAAGTGAAAGGGGAATAGGATCAGGTATTGGCCAAAGGGGGTTGAGATAGGAAAGAAGCCCTAAGGGCCAGTAGAATGAATGGAAACAGGCAACCTCAGGAGCTGGGTGGTGGGAGGACCCTCTAGAATGTACCAGAGAGCCGGGAGTGAGACTCTTAGGAATCAAAAGGAGGGAACATAGATGAAATGCCCAACAGTGGGGAGAGGGAACTTATAGGGGCCACTGCCTGAAGAAAGACAGGGTATCAAATGGAGGAATGGGATTGCCATCACACAGTAAAAACTCTAACTCAAAATTGTTCCTGTCTAAACAAACTGCGGGGACAAAATGGAGAAGAGAGTGAGGGAAAGGAGTTGCAGTGATAGGCACAAATTGGGACCCATCTCAACGGGAGGCTCCACGGCTTGATACTATTACTGATTCTACGCTGTGCCTTCAGACAGGAGCCTAGCATGACTGACCTCTGAGAAGACCAACAAGCAGTTGACCGAGATAGAAGCAGATACTTATACCCAACCAATGGAAGGAAGTCAGCGGCACCTCTGGTTGAATTATGGAAAGGCTGGAAGAACCTGAGGGGGGGTGTAATACCATAGGAAGAAAACCAGTCTCAACTAACCTGAACCCCAAGATCTCTTAGGTACTGATCCACCAACCAGGAAGCCTACATGGCATATATACAGGAGACGACTGCCTGGTCTGGCCTCAGTGGGAGAAGTGTGATGCCTAAACCTTGAAGCTCCAGAGAATGGTGAGGCCTGATGGAGGTAGGGGTTGGGGGAGACATTCTCTTGGAGATGGCGGAGGAGGAATGTGATGAGGAACTGTGGGAGGCATGGACTAGGAAGGGAGTAATGGCTGGACCATAAAAAAAACTAACAGTAATAAAAAAAAAATAAAATAAAGCCAAGCAGAGGTGGCCCATGCCTTTAATCCCAGCACTTGGGAGCCAGAGGCAGGAAGATTTCTGAGTTTGAGCCCAGCCTAGTGTACAGAGTGAGCTCCAGGACAGTCAGGGCCATCAAGAGAAACCTGTTTCAAAATAAACAAAAACAAAAATAAATACATTTAAAAAATAAAATAAAACAAAACAACACAAGACAAAAAATGGGGTATAAAGTAGAACAGTGAATTCGCAACAGAGGACTCTCAAATGGCTAAGAAACACCTAAAGAAATGTTCAGTATCCTTAGTCATGAGGAAAATGCAATTGAAACAACTCTGAGATTCCATTTTACACCCATCAGTATATTAATCTCTTCAGCCCCAGATTTAGAACTGATCTGAAGAAATCTGCATAAGTTTTAGCAGATAACTTTTTGCTTTATGGTGTATGGGTTAATTTTTCACACAAATCAGGGGAGGCTATAAATTTCCATGCTGTCTCTAGCACACGTCCCTGAACACATTTTCATTAAACCTGCTCATCCAGAACACCATAATTGACTTTGAACAGGTAATTTTAGTGTTTTTGTTAGTTTCCTTTCAGTAACCAGATAGAACTTGTACATAGTGAAATGATAACCTGCTACCGATTCAGCAGTTTTATTATAATCGTTCAGTTCAGTAATGTAAACTGCTTGGCAACACATACACTTAGAAACCAAAGGGGAAAAAAAGGAATAAAAGAAAAATAGGTTACCATGGATATGTAAAAATAGCCCTGCATACCTAGGATTTTTATGTGCATTGCTGTTGGAAGAGGTGTTCTATATTCTACTTTTGTCAAGTTGGAAATAAATGGCACATATCTGAACTTTTCTTTTTGGATTTTCTTAAGGCAAAGGCACGGAAGCACTCAGCCGCTCCTTTAGTCACACATGCATCGCTATATTTTATCCTTTTCTATGTATTCCTGGGTTGTGTATTGTAGAGATGGAAAACCAATACATCATCCTGGATTAGGAGGAACTAATTTCAGTGGTTAGGATTGTCTTCTCTTGTCTCTCTAGGTAGTAATTATATCTACTTCTGGAAGAAACGATGGGTTAGAATCAACTGTAAATTGTTCTTCATCACTCTACATCCAGGGCCATCTGAATGTGACACCTAAATTAACACTAATCAACCTGACTTAACACTGATCACTGTGTAAGAGGACTCCTACTGCTCCAGCTATCCATTCTTGTCTGTATAACACCCTCACAAAGGCATAGACATCAGAGTAACCGTGGTTGGCAGCACTGTGACTCAAACATAGTAACATGGTTTATGGTAACTGAACTTTCCCTGATTTACTCTTTCCAGCTTGGAACTCTAAACACAGGGTGCTGGCTATCAAGCTCCAGTAGTTGCCCTGTCTTGACCCCTCACATTGTGGTCACGGGTATGGTATATACACACTGAACCTTTTAAATGAGTCCTAACTTCCAAACTCATGACCTAATTCTTGTTCAAGAAGTATTCTGGACCATTTGTCTGTCCCTAAGAACGATTATTTTATTCAAAGAAGTATTTTCAGGTTAGTTACTTCTTGATTTCTATGTGAAATCTGTTCTATTGTAGACAATAGAGTCTTTCTGAAACGTAACTTTCACTACATTCTTTGCATATATAATTTGCTCTTGATACAGTCTCATATTTGTGTCTTTTAAGCCCTATTCTGCTTTGTTACTTCTACTTATGTTGCTTGTAAGTTGAGGATGTGATGCTGAAAGTAGGAAATCATTCTTATGTCTCAAATCCTTCCCTCCACTTTTTGTTGTCCTAACACACGCTTAAGCTGACCTTCCTTACTTGACTACTGTGACCTCAAACTTGTTCTTCTCATGTCTTCCATCCTGCTGTATCTATGTAGATGTTCAGATGGTACAGAAGAATACATTGTGCAGCTTCCTTTATTCTGCCTTTCTCTTCAAGATTCTTTAACCTTTCATTGCACTTAAGACTGAAAATCTTTAACTTTAGTTAAAGATACTGTCTACATGGTAAAGTTGATCTTGGTCAAGTTACCCAGTCAGGTTTCTAACCAAGTTTCCATTTCATTGTTTAACATGTACATGTATCTACCTTTCCTTTTCAGAGTATAGCTCGTTTATATCACTCTTACAAGGGGCCATAATCACAATAAAATGTGCCTTTATGGAAATACATTTGAACATTCTGGCTATAGTACTGGGATGAGACAGCAAATCCACTGTTTTAATCTTGCATAATATTTTATATACATGTATTAGACCAATTGGAAGATGAAATTATTGTCAGAGTATATTTTGTGCACCCATAGCCTAGCAACTATTAATTCCATGATGCCAAAAATTGATCCCAAAAATTGAATAAAGCATCTCTTTCCCCAAAATATTTTCTATCATTTAAAAAATACCAAATAAAAATCAACAAAATTGCAGTTTACTAAATCACATAATGCTGTTCCTGAAATGTGGTTTTGCCTTAGGACAATTTGAAGATCTTTGAAGATCTTCAAATTGTATTAAGTCAACAGTAGGATTTCGTGGAATTTTCTTGTAACTTATTTCCTTGGCCTTTCACATCCAGATTTTAAGACTTAACTCTGAGTGAATTTCTAGGATCCTTGATCTCCATCTTGTTTTCTACACTGTAGATGTGCAACATGTTACACCAGACTTTGAACAATAGATGAACAAAGATTCTTCTGTGAAAATCCTATGTTTTGTATGGATTTTATATAGCACTGCATATGAACTTTATTATTTTAAATAAATCCCTTGAAATTTGTCAAGAATAAAATGAGTGAAGTTATCAAAATCTTCATTAAAATTATAAAAATACATCTAAAATATAAAAAATAAAACATTTTCTCAGAAGACTATTAATCACTTAACTTTAAATTTTTTTATTAGATATTTTCTTTATTTACATGTAAATTTCTCTTTTCCCAGTTTCCCCTCCAAAAAATAAACAAACAAACAAAAAGAACAAGAACAAACCTCTGTTGCCTCCCCCCTCCCCATGGCTGAACTTTAAATTTATCTCAGAGTTTTTGTTAACGATTTTAAAACGTTATTTCATAATTTCTTAACTTCAATTTAAATCCATATTCACTCGCAATTTTTTCAATGAAATATCTGATTATTTCATTCAGCATTGTACTCATCTTTCTTCAAATATGATGTTCTGTCTGGCATAGAAGTAAATGTCAATGATCCTGGACCAGTGGGCTCTGAGTTAAGAGGACTGCAAAACTGAGCCCAGGCTGAAGTATAAAATGAGACCCTATTTTTTTTCTGATTTTTTTATTAGATATTTTCTTTATTTACATGTCATATGATATCTCCTTTCCCAGTTTCCCCTATGAAAAAAAGGAAAAAAAACCCTGTTCCCTTCCCTCTCCCCCTGCTCACCAACTCACCCTCTCCCACTTCCTGGACCTGGCATTTCCCTAGACAGAGGCATACAACCTTCACAGTGCCAAGAGTCTCTCCTGCCCTTGATGATGGACTAGGTCATTCTCTGTTATACATATGCAGCTGGAGCCATTAGTCCCACCATGTGTACTCTTTGGTTGGTGGTTTAGTCCCTGGGAGCTCTGAGGATACTAGTTAGTTCATATTGTTGTTTGTCCTAAGGGACTGCAAACCATTCAGCTTCTTGGGTCCTCTATCTAACTCCTTCACTGGGGACCCTGTGCTCAGTCTAATGGATGGCTGCAAGCCTCTACTTCTGTATTAGTCATGTACTGTCAGACCCTCTCAAGAGACAACTATATCAGGCTCCTGTCAGCCAGCACTTGCTGGCATTCACAATAGTGTCTGGATTTGATGATTGAATATGGGAAGGATTCTTAGGTTGTGGAGAAAGAGGAATACTCCTTCATTGTTAGTGGGATTGCAAGCTGGTACAACCACTTTGGAAATCAGTTTGGTGGTTCCTACATAAATTGGACATAGTACTACCAGAGGACCCAGCTATACCACTCCTGGGCATATACCTTGAAGATGCTCCAACATGTAATAAGGACACATGCTCCACTTTGTTCATAGCAGCCTTATTTATAATATCCAGAAACTGTAAACAACCTAGATGTCCCTCAACAGAAGAATGGATGCAGAAAATGTAGTACGTTTACACAAAGGAGTACTACTCAGCTATTACAAACAATGAATTTATGAAATTCTTAGGGAAATGGATGGATCTGGAGAATATCATCCTGAGTGAGGTAACCCAATCACAAAAGAACACATTTGGTATGCACTCTCTGATAAGTGAATATTAGTACAGAAGATCAGATTACACAAAGTAAAATCCACAAACTACAAGAAACTCAAGAAGGAAGACCAAAGTGTGGATACTTTGTTCCTTCTTAAAAGGGGGAGCAAAATACCCATGGAAGGAGTTGCAGAGACAAAGTGTGGAGCAGAGACTGAAGTAAGGACAATCCAGAGACTGCTCCACCTGAGACACTATTTTGAAAAAGCTTATTAGAAATACAAGGCAGTGCTGAGACGCCTCAGCATTTTAAAGTATTCCCTTTATAAGGACAGTGATCTATATCCCCAGAGCATATTTTTTCTGATGTATGGACCTTCACGGTCACATAGAGGTTTCATATGCCATACACATATACACATAAAGATTAAAGTTAGCACATTTACTTTTTATTTTTATTTACTCTTCTCTCATATAATACACTCTGGCACAGCCTCCCTTCCTTCACTTCTCCAGACCTCTCCTCCCACCCATCCCTCTCTTGCAGATCCACTACTCCTCCATTTCTGTTCAGAAAAGATCAGGCCTCACAGAAATATCATAACCTGGCATAACAAGATGCAGTAAGACTAGGCCCAATTCTCTTCTCACCTCTGGACAAAGCAACCCAGGAGAAGGACAATGATCCCAAGGGGGAGGGAAAAGAGTCAGAGTCAGCACCACTCTCACTGTTAGGATTTCAATAGAATTCCCAAGGTAAACAACTACAGTGTAGATGCTGAGGACCTCATTGTGACCCATGCATTCTCCCTGATTGCTGTTTCAGTCTCTGTGAGTCCTATGAGCCCACTTAGCTGATTCTGTGGGCTGTGTTCTCCTGGTGTCCTAGAACCCTCTGGCTTTTACAGTCCATCTTCCCTATCCTCCACGATGTGCTGGGACAGTGGTGAAGATGGCATTTTTAATTGAATGATACTACATATAGATTTAATTTAAGTTAATATTATATTATATTATATTATACTATATTATAGTGTATTATAATATACACAATGTTAAAATATAGAAAATTAAAAACACAGGACAATTTACATGTTCCTCATGGTATATTAGTGCATTGGAGCCCTTCATGCAGAATTTAATGAAACTATATTCAAGATCATCCATGCCAGAGTAATCTGAAAGAAAAGGAAGTGTAAGAGGCAGCCAGCACACATCAGGGTAGGAAGACTTACCGTAGAAGAGTCTTTTCTTATTGAAATTCTTTTCTGAGATTATTATGTTCACAAACTATAACATTCAGGTACAGAAAATACAAATGTATCAAAACCACTTATATTGGATAACAGTTCTGCTGACATACATAGCAATAAGCATGTTTGAAGACACTTATCAAGAACAATTTTCTTAAAATAGTGGACTGAACAGCAACTTGTAGTGAAAATATGTCTTTGTATTCAGAGAAACATGATATAATAGAATGAGAATCAAGTAGAGATATTAGACATCAATGTTTAAAAGGTCCTTTACCCATATAACTTTTTTAAAAAATCTATTTTTCAAAGATAGGAGTGATGAATTCAATATTCTTCTGAATAATATCCTCTGTTTATAAGGGAATTATAATATTATCCATTGACTTCTGTTAGATTGTTCAAATATCTAAAGAACTCAAAATCAATTGAAAAGGAAAAAAATTAGTCATACTGAAAACAATATATCAAAAACTTAAAAGCTTGGGCTTTAGAGATGGTTCAGCAGTTATGGGTGCTTTCTGTGGGCAACTGAAATCACACTCGATTCTCTACATCTACATATAATAAAAATATATATCTAAATGAACTCATAAAAAATTTCCAGTGTATAGTTAAGTTCTTCAACACATATTTATTTTCTTCCTGACGTTCATCTGGGATGTGGTGTAATGAATATCCACAATGCAGTCAGAGATAGTAGAGCCTGAAGAAATGAATGGAGGACTCCTATGTGCTAATGCTGTTTTCACAGCTTTGAGCAGTCTCCACGGGAGCACTCACATTACTTCCCTGATATGATTATAGCTCCCATGCAGGGTTATGGAAGTTAGTACATATAAATTGCCTCACCATGCTTGGCGCATTTTAATGAAATTATAGGTGACTTATTAAGTGGTCAAGAATAATTCTCTGTGCATGTCTCTGTATTATTGTTCTTTGATGAGTTTGATTTGTAAAGGTGCTTTATCTTCACTTAAGATGTCTACAGAAGCACATAAATGTCTTTTTACATGTTTTCTATGAAAGGTACCAGTGGATTAGGCCCAAGAATGAGCTCATGGGAAGTAAACAGAGGACTTTCAATGTCTGGTACAAGGGCATGAACCTCTGATTTGTAAGAATTCATATCTGTAAGTGGTGATTTTTTTTTTTTAGTCAAAAGCATGTTTCCAAGCAGAAGCTACCATCAAAAGTGAAAAATCTGGGTTTCTTTGAAAATTTCTGACATTAATAAGGGTAGCAGTTCATATTCAGCACCGACATTCAGCTTCCAAATATGTAAACGTGCCAGGCAATGAGAAAGTGACTCTTATAAGAGCACACAATGACTTCAAATGTTGAGTAAAAGTACTCTCAACATATAAAACTTATAAACTAACTATATAAACTAAGATAGTAATATCAACTTTCAGACTTACGTCTGAGATATAGAACACTATTTACTTCATTGAAAAACATTCCCTAAATGGAAATCATAAATACACCTTGACATTCATATTGAGAGTATTTATAATGAAGAGAGAAGTCACAAAAAATGATGAGACAACTTTCAAATGAATAAATCAACTTTATTTTGTCCTATTTACTTTCTTGACTATAGAATAATATAGCAAAGATGAAATGAGTTTAGATTCTATTATGAAAATGACAAAAATCCCCGAGTTAAGAAGTATGTGACGTCTACCCTCACTACTAGCATGAGAATTTGCATAAAACAATATTAAGTAATACCTAGAAAATCAACCATATCACCCATCTCTGGTTTTTTTTTTTTTTTT
>NW_022196915.1:99333047-99353613 GCF_008632895.1 Mastomys coucha | reverse complement strand
CTCTGCCTCCCAAGTGCTGGGATTAAAGGCATGCACCACCACTGCCCGGCCCATCTCTGTTTTTAATAAAAACATGTATTGAAAAAGCACAATGAAGAAATGTATTTTAATGTATCCACTTCTTCACAACCATCATTATGCTTGCCTGTATATGAATTAATTTTCAGTGTCCTGGTATGTGATTTAAGAAGTTGTGTGATGATGAGATAAATTGGTGGTAGTACATGGTTTATGGATGAGGGGCATTTGAATATTGGTGTTCTTAAGAAATTAACCCTGTCTCCAAATACCTGATCCTGCCCCCCCCTTTTTCCGCTGTCCCATGTCCCTCCCTCCCTGAAACTGAATGGAGATGTATAGCAGTGAGGGATGGGAAACTGGGTGTAGCCACTAGAAAATCACAGATTCCAGGGAAGAAAAAGGCTCTCTGAACCCAAAGGGAATGACATTAGCTGAAATAACTGAAAAATGGGAGAGAACCTATAGAGACCATATCCAGAGGTTAGGCATGGCCCCCTGTTGAAGGTTGGGGCCATCCACTCATCTCAAAGATATTAACCCAGAATTTTTCCTGTCTAAAGGAAATACAAAGAGTGGAGCAGAAACTGAAGGAAAGGCCATCTAGACACTGCCTCACCTGAGGTTCCATTCCACATGCAGACACCAAACCCAGACACTAATGCTGATGCCAAGAAGCACTTGGCTGTCAGGAGTCTGACACAGCTTCTCCTGAGAGGCTCTGCCAGAGCCTTACAAGTACAGATGTGGATGCTTGCAGCCAACCATAGAACTGACCACTGGAACCACAATGAGTGAGTTAGGGAAAGGAGTGAAGGAGCTGAAGGGGATTGCAACCCCATAAAAAGAACAACAATATCAACTAACTGGATCCCCCAGAGCTCCCAGGAACTAAACCACCAACCAAAGTACACATGGAGGGCCCTATGGCTCCAGTTGCATATGTAGCAGAGGATGCCCTTATCTGGCATCAATGGGAGGGGAGGCCCTTGGCCTTTGAAGGCTCCATGACCTAGTGTAGGAGAATGCTAGGGGGCTGAGGCAGGAGTGTGTGGGTTGGGAGAGCACTCTCATAGAAGCAGGGAAAGGAAGAATGGGATAGGAAGTTGTACATTTTCCAGAAATCGTATATGTACTTTAACTATCAGATGTTACAGCTCCAAGAGCTTCATACAATTTTATTGTTGGCTTTGCTCCAGGATATTCCTTGAGTATCTAAATTATCCATAATTTTAGAAGACTTTCAGAGGAAAGCAGACCTTTGACTTCGGGTAGTCTCTGGCAGAGCAGACATGGCTCTAACGTGGAGCAGGGCTCATTGACAGATTCATGGAAATGGAAAACCTAAGACATCCATGCTCTCCAAATTGTGGCTGCTGCATCAGCTTGCTATTATTCTATTAATTTTTAACATGGACAGTTGCTGGTGACGATTAACAGATATTGTACTGTTCAGTATGCGTTTAGTTCATGTATGCATAAATACACACCTATATATAGATATTTCAATATCTTTTTTCAAAGTAAATATATTCTTACAAGAGGAAGAATATAAGTGCCCATTCAATACTTGAAATGAATCTGGGTTTCTCCTGAGGGGAATCAAACAGAGCCTACTTAATTAAATGATGTCCAGCTTTGCTCTGGAGGTAAATTTGACAACAGTTACTTGGAACAGGAAAATATATAGAAATGTGTTCATGTGGATACAGTGGTCATGAGCATGGATGTGCTCACACCTAGATACACTGGCTTGAGGATTTCTGGAATGGCATGCAGAGAGTAAGGTCTTCTGGCATAGGTTGTGAGTGGAGTGGAATGGTTCACTAAAATCCTGCAAAGTTTCTGTCACTCTTATGAGAAAGAACAGCAATGCCTCCCACTGCGTGTTAACGGTAATTACAAAACTTTTTACCACAATGCAAGGTCATCTTTGGGGTTAGATTACTTCAAGAGATCTGGCTATAAAAGAGGTTTTTAATTTGTTGTTTTTCTACATTGTACAATGCACTCATCAACACATGTTCTTAAGCCATTAAACAAAATTGCCATTTGGAAAGCTTATGGAGTCTCTGGTATTGATGAAACAAAGGACATTTTTTCAGGTATGAAGTATACCCGTTGAAGGTTTACATTTGATTTTATAAATAATGAAATAAGAACAGAAAGCTTCAAGTTAGCTCAAGATCCCTCATCTGTGATGAACTACCAGTTGGGAGAAAGCAGGGCTGTGATTATTAATGTCTGCATGGCTCTGATTATTTGCAAAACTCGCTCTTATTTATGGTAGTTGTTCTCAAGTTGTCATCCCCTAACCAACAGTCTCAGTATCACCCGGGAGCTTGTTAGAAATGAAAATCCTTGGGTCTTACCACAGACTTACTAAATCAGAGCTCTTGGAACAGATCCAGTACTCAGCATTATAAGCTCCCTAGCTGATCCTGAACAATATTAGATTTTGAAAACAATCACGAATTCCTACTTTTATCTTCCTGCTAATAATGAGCTGCTTAAAAGGGGACCACATAAGCATGCTTATCATACAATGAAATTATCTATCTTTCTGTCTGTCTGTCTGTCTATCTATCATCTATCTATGTTTCTATATGACAATTTGAGAAGTTCTATGATCTATTATCTGTAAGATGCTGCAGAGACCCAAGGACTAGAGGCTAGAGAATGTTGATATCACAATTCGAGCCAATAGCTGAACTCCACCATTCTACTCTCCTTAAACCCACAAAGGTATTGGAAAATACCACCTGCACTGCAGCTGGACTCTATCTTACTCAGGCCATCATTTCAAATATCCATGTCTTTGAGAAAAACCTTAGAGAACCATTAAGACATGATGACTAGTAAGATGATGGTTTCTCTCTTTAATGACACAAGACTAACCAACACATTTTAATGCACTGAGTAGTAGTAGTCTCTTGAGTTTCATATGGTCTTATTTCAATCTTCATGTATCTGTTGAGGCCTGTTTTTTGACCAATTTTATGGTCAGTTTTGGAGAAGGTAACATGAGGTGCTGAGAAGAAGGTATATTCTTTTGCTTTAGGATGAAATGTTCTATACATGTCATTAAATCCATTTGGTTCATAACTTCTGTTAGTTTCACTGTGTCTCTGTTTAGTTTCTGTTTCCATGATCTGTCCATTGATGAGAGAAGGGTGTTGAAGTTTCTCATGATTATTGTGTGAGGTGCACTGTGTGCTTTGAGCTTTAGTAAAGTTTATTTTATAAATGTGGGTACCACTGCATTTGGAGCCTAGATGTTCAGAATTGAGAGTTCATCTTGGTAGATGGTCCTTTGACCAGTATGAAGTGTCCTTTGTTATCTTTTTGATAACTTTTGGTTGAAAGTCGATTTTATTTCATATGGCTACTGCAGCTTGTTTCTTGGGATCTTTTTCTTGGAAAATTGTTTTCCAGCCTTTCAATCTGAGGTAGTGTCTTTCTTTGTCACTGAGGTGCATTTCCTGTATGCAGCAAAATGTTGGGTCCTATTTACATATGCTGTCTGTTAGTCTGTCTTTTTATTGGGGAATTGAATCCATTGATGTTGAGAGATATTAAGGAATAGTGATTGTTGCTTCCTGTTATTTTTGTTGTTAGAGGTGGAATTATGTTTGTGTGACTATCTTCTTTTGTGTTTTTTGGAAGAAAATTACTTTATTGCTTTTTCTAGGGTATAGTTTCCCTTCTTGTGTTGGAGTTTTCCATCTACTATCCTTTGTAGGGCTGGATTTGTGGAAAGATATTATGTAAATTGGTTTTTGAGAGTTTTGCTGGGTATAGTAGCCTGTGCAGGCATTTGTGTTCTGTTAGGATATTTATGGCATCTGCCCAGGATCTTCTAGCTTTCATAGTCTCTGGTGAGAAGTCTGGTGTAATTCTGATAGGCCTGCCTTTATATGTTACTTGACCTTTTCCCCTTACTACTTTTAATATTCTTTGTTTTGTACATGTGGTATTTTAACTACTATGTGATGGGAGTCTGGTCCCATGTATTTGGAGTTCTGCAGGTTTCTTGTATGTTCATGCCATCTCTTTCTTTAGGTCAAGGAAGTTTTCTTCTATAATTTTGTTGAAGATATTTACTGGCTCATTACGTTGGGAGTCTTCACTCTCTTCTGTACCTTACCTATTATCCTTAGGTTTGGTCTTCTCATTGTGTCCTGGATTTCCTGGATGTTTTGTGTTAGGAGCTTTTTGCATTTTGCATTTTCTTTGACTGTTGTGTCAATGTTTCCAATGATATATTCTACACCCAAGATTCTCTCTTCTGTCTCTTGTATTCTGTTGGTAATGCTTACATCTATGACTCCTGATCTCTTTCCTAGGTTTATATCTTCAGGGTTGTGTCCCTTTGTGATTTCTTTATTGTTTCTATTTCCATTTCTAGATCCTGGATGGGTTTTGATCTATTCTTTTACCTGTTTGGTTGTGTTTTTCTACAATTAAGGGATTTTTGTATTTCTTCTTTAAGGACTTCTATACCTATTTACCTATGTTCTCCTGTATTTCTTTAAGGGAGTTATTTATTTCCTTCTTAAGGTCCTTATCATCATCATGAGATGTGATTTTAAATCAAAGTCTGCTTTTCTGTTGTGTTGGGGTGTTCAGGGCTTGCTTTGATAGGAGAACTGGATTCTGATGATACCAAGTAGCCTTGGTTTCTGTTGCTTATGCTCTTGAACTTGCCCCTTGCCATCTGGCTATCTGTGATGTTAGCTGGTCTTTCTGTCTCTGACTGTGTATTGTCCCTCCTCTAATCCTGTGTGTCTGCAGTCCTGGGAGAACAGCTCTCTCCTGGCAGGACTTGGGTATGGAGAGCTTGGCTTAAGGTCAGCTCCTGTGAGCTGATGGAAACCAGAAGGATCCCGTCCCAGGCTGTTCCTTGGTGCCTGTGTCTTGATGGCTCTGGGCAGGTCCCTCCTGGGCCAGCAATTTGAACAGAAGTGGTGGTCTTACCTGTACTCTCAGTTGTGTCAACACCCTTGGGAGACCATTTCTCTCCTGTTGGGATTACATGGAGAGCTGTAACACAGGATCAGCTCCAGGCACAGATGGAAATCAGAAGTTGAACACACCATTTTAAATACAGGTATTTATTGAGATAAACCTCATCCTCAGAGCTGCTTTAGTATATATTATAAGAGTTGATAGGTTGCATTTTGATATCATTGTGGCCAGGAAAGAACAAACAACACTTTAAATGATTTTGACTTTTTAAATTTGTTAAATTTTATTTTGTGATCTAACATGTAATCTATTGTATGTAATGTTGCTCAGGTTCCTGGTGAAATTGGATCTTCTCCAGCTACTGGGTGGATTGTTCCATGTATATCTATTTAGGCATACATTAGATATATTAGGTATTAGATATATTTAGGTGTACATTAGATATATTTAGGTATACATTAGATATATATAGTATATCTATTTAGATATACATTGTTTAATGTATATCTATTCAATTGCTAAATGATGTAGTTTAAATCCTATGTATCATTAGTGATTTTGTTTCTGGATGTGGGTTTATCATTGAAAATTGTGTTCTGAATTATTATTCTTTTATCATCAAATATATTAATGCTTGGGTGCTAATATAAATTTGGTGTATTTGTGTGGTTTAATGATGGGGTAGATATATTTGTTCTTGGTATGCATACTTGCTTTATTAAGCTATTTATTATTTTATAACTACTCTCTTGTCTATTTTTCCTTTTTATATCAAGTCTATTTCATCTGATATAGAAACAGCTGCTTTTCTTGGTTTCAACTGCATAACATATTTTTCTTTCCCTGCATTTCCTGGGTGCATGTGACCTGTCATTGTAGACAAAGTTGGTTTCTTAGGCAGAACATATTTCTATTTTCTGTAATCCATTACTAAAGTCTTTCAATTGGAATATTTAAACTTGTTTCACACTAAAAGTAAGAGGTTGCTAGAGATATTTTCTTAGTGATTTATAATAATTATTTTGTATATCCTTTTTTCATTTCTTGTTATCTTCTTCTGTGGTTGTATGTTATCCTATAAACATGTTCTAACTGGAAAGTAAGTAATGCATGCAATAAAACCTGAAAATCAAATGAGAAGACTGAGACGATGCAGCTTCTCATCATGATTTCTGGCTTCTTCAACCAACACTTTTTATTTTTTATGTACTCTGTAAATTACAAATAATGTTTAATGCACTTAAGAGCTGATTTTTTCTATTCAAAAATTTTTATTATGTTCTGAATAGACTCTAATCTCAGGTATGCTAAATAAGCATGCAACCACTGAGCTGTACTACCACATCAATACAGCTTATTGTATTCCAACTAATGTGATATTAGGGTCAAAGGGCAGGATGATATATATATATATACACACACACATATATATATGTACACACACATATATGTGTGTGTATTATTTATATGTATATATGAATAATTTATATGTATACATACATGAATTTATGTGTTTGAATAATTTAGCATATCAGCTTTATTAGGATTTTTACAGTAATACAGAAAGTCGGAGGCAGAACAAATTGAATTTATAACTTTATTGGTTAAAACAATAACATTAACATGAAGAAAATATAGATTTTCATTATTGAAGACAATGAATATGGTGGATCAATTAAAAGGATTCTTTCATTATTTGATCCAAATACTTAAATATCTAAGCTACAAAGGTAAAGGTGCATCCAAGGAAACTTCTGTCCTCAGGAGTTCATTGTGAAGAACAAGAACATTATTATGAAGTACAAAATATAAACTGCCAAAGTTAATAAACATAGAGAAATTCTTTGCCAGTTTCAAAAAAAAAAAACACCAAAACAAAACAAAGGAGATTAATTTTTTACAGAAATGCCTGGGGCCACTTAATAGCATAAATGACCTTTGCCCTAAGTCAAAGCAAAGGGAAGATTTCATTAGCAAGAATTGGGAAAGGAAATAGCTTCTGGCTAAGGGTGACATATGGGGAAAAGCCCAGAGTCACACAAGGGCAGGATTGTGGAGAAAGACAACTTGGTCTGCAGGCAGAACTCATAGTATGAGATTAGACTCAAAGGACAGGGTGGAGCCATCCTGTGACATCAGTAAGGAAACAGTGTGGTAAGCACCAGAGGGCCTTACTCATGCTGAGCCCTGTCAGTTGTTAATTCTTCATGATGCTGTTATAAAAATGACCAAATCCTCTACTATGGTACCTACTTTGAATCATATTGTCACTCACACACACACAAGCACACACAAACACCAGTGTAACTTTATTTCTTCTTTTGTTCAATGAGAATACATACATGGAACTATGTTGCAATTAAGTTTTGAATATTTACTGTGATCTGTCTATTCTAGAGTTAATGATATGGTAGTAAACAGAAGAAAAATGCATGTTCATATTAGTATTAAATCTGAGGACAAATACAATGTAAATCACCACACAGATATAATTTATAATGTAGAGATAAATTTAAAAAGAAATTTCAGCGAGGTGATAGAAAATGGTAGGATACTGTTTTTTTTTCTTTTTTAAGTATTTAAATTTGTCCTCCTTGAGGAGAAAAGTATTCATCAATTCCCATGTGACTTCACCACTTTTATAATAGAAGATGCAAACTACTCTATAAGCACACAATTCTGAATGAATCTAGGCTCATGTGACTTTGGAATGTAAACAAGGCCAGACCAGGCTAGTACTAGAATGGGAGAAGATGGCAACTGCCTACTGTAGAAGGGAGGTAGGCATGCATGTGATCAACACAAAAATGAAATATTGTAGACTCCCTCCCCAAAGCCCGGACAGTAACGCAGCGCTGCCCACTGTTGAACGGAACCTGCTACATTCAGAAGCTCCACCCCCATTGAGCAAGAAGGAAGTTACTGATTGGACTGTTACACTGACGTAGTTTGGGGGAAGGGTTTTGCCCCAGGTATTTTACCTGTTGCGGGAACAAAGGAATTATTATTAAATTCAAGATGACTGAGTGATCAGACCTCGTGTTGTCTAATGTTTTACTTTTCCCACGTGGGTATGGTACAGTATGGCTAGCCTACCTCTTCTTATCTCCTTCAATCTCTTCCTATCTATTTCTTACTCCTATTACCAGAAGAACCCTTTATTTCATTTATGTTGACGCTGGCTGCCAACAAAATATTGCTGTCATCTAATATGGAAGGTTTTGCATGAGAAAGGAAACATCAACAGAGACTAAATAATAGCCCTGTTTTATATAATATAATGACTTTATTCTGAATAATAATAGTAATGCTTTGAACGTTCTCAACACATGTGTTATAAAGTCTTAATTTTCCTGTTAATAAGATTAAACTGGCTGCTCTGTGGATGTGGATAGATTTTGTGAAACAAATATGGTGCTATCATTGAAGAACTATGTATGAAAGATGGGAAAGTAAAATGTTAGCTTACTACAATGGCGAGAGACAGTGCTATGTTCCAGTCATCTGAAGCATAGCAGTGATATTTTAATTGCAGAGGTTCTGAATGGCCCTTTGTGAACAAAAATGAAACTTCATTACTTAAAAGGAACTTTACATAGTTGTAAAATATGAGAAATTATGGCAGGTCAATTATAAAAATATACTTTGCTTCACTTGATAAAACTCACTACCAAACACTATCAGTCTTAAATACTAATATTTTTCCACAGGGGGAAAAATTTCAATGATAAAAATATATATATATTTTAAAAAATTGTCTTACTATAAAATGTGTCACATCTAATTTGTGGTTCACTATATTTCTGAGATATCAGTCTTATGAAGTAATATATTTCTGTTGTATATTCCATAAGCTCCTATGATAACATTTTATATTGCTTGTCTGCTGCCTGAAGGAGGAGGACAGAGTACATTTTTAATAATTTTGCATCTGAGGAGACTATCCTGTTTATTGAAATAGTCCCATTCTTACTCTGGGGCAATGTTGATCAGATATGAAAAAGAAAATGAGAAGTATTTGGTTTTTGTCCCAAAGGTAGAGAGAAGAGATACAGAAAGAACTGGAAAATAGGTAGAGCAAGGAAGGCAGAGAAGTCTTTGATGATGTACTGGCTGGTTTTGTGTGTCAACTTAACACAAGCTCTAGTTATCACAGAGAAAGAAGCCTTCCTTGAGGAAATGCCTCCATGAGATCCAGCTGTGTGCATTTTCTCAGTTAGTGATCAAGGGTGGGAGGGCCTATTGTGGGTGCTGCCATCCCTGTGCTGGAAGTCTTGGGTTCTATAAGAAAGCAAGCTGAGCAAGCCAGGGGAAGCAAGCCAGTAAGGAACATCCCTCCATGGTCTCTGCATCAGCTCCTGCTTCCTGACCTGCTTGAGTTCCAGTTCTGATTGGTGATCAATAGCAATGTGAAGTGTAAGCTGAATAAATCCTTTCCTCTCTTAATTTGCTTCTTTGTCCTGATGTTTGTGCAGGAATAAAAACCCTGACTAAGGCAGAGGGTGAATTCTAAAAGGGTGGTTGACTAGAGAGACAAACAACCCTTGGTGCAGATATTGGCTCTTTTAAGAATGAGACCATCAAGGTAACAGTGTTAAAATATTAATGTCTTACTATGATAAGGATGAAAACTAAAATATAAATTACTTATGTCTGAGAATATACTGATCTACAGATAGGCTCACTGAATATTAGTTAATATAACTATTAGCTTATTAATAACAGAATAGGCAGGTTTCCATATGAGTAGTGTCTTTATGCAAGAACTTTATGTAAACAAAGAGACATGTGCCTAAGGACACACATAGAAAGGAAAAAAAAATTAGATTTTCATTATCTCTTTACCCTAGGGTCTCCTGCAGACAACCTGACTGTAAATGGCTACATCAGAGGCACAGTACATTTTAGTTTATGTCATCTTGTCTGTGACATTTGACTACAGGAGGCCTAGGGTAGTGGTGTCCTTAAATTTGGTAAAGAAGATAAATGTTACAAGCATTAGAGGCAGAGTCACTTGGTAAGCACATAGGTGTTTACTAGGAGCAATCTTGATGAAAGATGAACGGAAGAGCTTGCAGAGTTTTCACATTACAGTACAAACCTGGTACCTGGAAGAGGAGGATGAAAAGAGATGGAAGACCTCATGTCATCAGGTGACGTCATGGTTTCAACAGATACACATGCTGGCATCTAGGCAGGGGAGATTAGTGGCAGTCAGTCAGCATGATCTATGTATTTAAACTGAGGCTAATGAGCTACAGATTGGGAATTTGTTACAAATAACTTAATAAAAATCTGCGTTTTTAGAAGATGCTGGTAAAAATGATATGTAAGTGACTCAGCCTCTGGCCTAAGTTTTTATGGTTTATGGACTAATATTTACTCATCGTTTCTTTTCTCCCTTTAGATCAGTATCTCAGTAATAATCCCCTCAATTCTCAAGTATTGAGATGGTAGGCTTGTGCCAGCATGAGTAGTGGTTTATTTTATTTTATATTTGTATTTGTATCTTTGGCACTTGGGATAGAACCCAGGGCCTCACATATAGTAGGCAAATGTACTATCAGGGAGATGTACTACAATCTACATTTTAAAAAGACATTTACTCAAGAGAAAAGGAAAAGAAAGAAACCTAGATAAAGAACAGTACATTTTTAAAAGGGGGGAAGAAGAAAATATGGGAGATGAAATAGTAGAAAAAGGAGAAAGCAAAATTCAGAAGCTTGAGGGGCCTATGAGCGAGAGGATATCAAATTCTTTGGGCATATGCTAGGCAATAGCATAGCTGGGCCACATTTTCGATCTACATTTAGCTTCTGAGAATTCTCCATATTGTTATCTGTGGTGGCTATACCAGTTTGCAGTCCCATGAACAGTGAATGAAGGCTCCTGATTCCTTGGCAGCATACTGTGACCAGTCTGTGATGCCCCCTTGCTCCTGGGGATACCATCATTCCAGGATAAAGTCTGCTTGGAAAGCAGTTGACATTCAAGGAGAATGATTACAAACACATAGTCAGATCTGTAGCATCTCTGGCAATAACTACACAGCGATCCTGATTGCTGACATGAGGATAGGTGCTTGCTTTGCATAATGTGAAAGAGTACCCAATGGGTGAAGATGGGCATCATTGAACAGATAACACAGGAGCAAAGAAGAAAGGAGAGTCAAGCAGATGTTTGGAGACAGGGCATTGCTGATCAAGAGCAAAGTCTTTATCACCGGACATGTGACAAGGTCTGCTGAGAATACTGAAGAAGGAAATGACGGGAAACCAGTGTCACCGTCTGCTCAGTGTGGTCGAACCCCAGATATAAAGGGATCTGCAAACCTCATACAAAGCTCAGATTTCCTTATGACTGAACAACAACAGGTCTTTGGTCAGAGAGATAACATTATTCAACTTGTGTGTTAAAAAGTGATTCAGTTGCTAACATAGTCTAAGGGGGAAAAATCCGGGTATTTTTTTCAAGGCTATCGAGTTTCAGCAATACAAGAAAGGAGATATAATGTGAAACAGTAAAGTTCAATGGTGTTGGGATGAAAGGTTTGAATTCTAGATATGCTCTCAAGATGAACATAGCTGGATGTAATCATATGTTAAGTTTAGATTGGAGAGTAAAACTAGAGTGAGCGGTGTTGTAGAGATTCATGCAACTGGGAAGGGAGGAAGGGAAAGCTCCAGTGGTATAAAAAGCACAGGCATTTCAAGTACATGTTGATTAGCTGACTATGTGTTTGTAGGATGGAAAATCTATCTATAAATAAATTCAGAAGGCATAGGTACTTAAGATGTTATTTCAAGCTACATGAGTGTGACATACAGAGAATCAAATGGGCTTAAGACTTGTTATATATGAACACAATGAGGACTAAAATATATGTGTTTGATAGTATCCCATTGGACAGTTTATTTTAATTTATGTTTTAGAGACAGCATCTTACTATGTATCCTTGGCTGTCTAAGTACTCCTACATACACTAGGCTGATCTCGAATTCACAGATATTTATCTGCCTTTGCTGAGATTAAAGACATAGGCCTCCACACCCACCCAGCTTGGAAGGTTTTAATGAGAGCTATGTCTGATATCTTCCACTAAGAGGAATGAGTTCAGAAGCCATAAGAGAAGGTGAACGAAAGTGAATATATATATATATATATATATATATATATATATATATATATATATATATAAATTAGATAGTATCTTTGTAAAGAAAAGTGAAGAGATGAAAAGGCCTGAGAAGTTTTTATCTGATAATTCTTGAGACAAACGTCAAATGTCTGTATCTGTTGTCCATGGTTAATTCGACAGTAAACTAACAGTGTGCTTTATGACAAAGACAGTAAGGTCATGGGGAGTGGGGAGACATGGTGGGATTTGTGTACCCTTTACCTAAGAAAACAAATATTTTGTAAGCCTGTCCCCAATAGCGGGTACAAAGAAGGACAAAATGGAGAAATGCTCTGGCAGACTAGGCTGTTTGTTGTGGAGATCTGTGCAGTCCTTTGTTGATAGTTTCAGGTCTCAGTGAAAGAGTAATTGAGGGAGACCTCTGTGAACTGAAGGGCTCATGATTATCAAGCACATAGTACTAAAACAATACCAAATGTTAATCTGGTAGTTAACATTATAAAAGGGGGGTACTACTGATAAAATAATTTGTCAGACATATATTGATGCATGGTGTGTAGATTCTAACCTTGGTTCTTTGTCTAAACCGTTCACATAAAGGTGAACACTATTCATGCCACTTGAATCTTGAGTGTGAGCCCAGGATTCATAGCTAAAGAAAGCAGAGGACACTGCAGCTCTCAAGTACAAGATTAATTAAGGTGAAAACCAAAGGTCAGGATATGTGCCAAACTGGGACACATGAGATATAAATTTGGAAGCAAGGTTAGTATGAAATATTGAGAGGAACCCAAATAAAAGAAATGTATGCTCACTTGATCCTTATACTGCCCTTAAGAGCTTGGGTACAAAGAATTCTTTAAGGGCAAGCATTGAGCCTAGACTTCTCTTGATTGTTCTATTTGTTCTTGTAGTATGGAATATGCAACCCTGGAGTCTGAATTATTTTGTGTAATAGTTTGTATGTGTAAGTCATGTTTGCCTTTGTGCATGTGTGGTTAGCTGTGTATGTGAGTGCAGGTGCCATGGCATTCCCGTGAGCAAAGAACGCCCTTGGGTATCAGTTCTGCTCTTGCTATTTGTTCAAGACAGTGTCTCTTTTATGTTCCCCATTTCATTATGCCAGGCTAGTTTCCCGCAAGATGCCTAAGATTCTTCTTTCTCCGCCTTCTGCCTCACTAGTAGACTGCTGGGGTTAGATGTATTTGTATCTGGTTTTATGTCAGTTCAGGGATCTGATCTCATATCCTCACGCTTGTGGCTAACAAGTGCTCTACCTGCTAGCTGTGCCATCTTCCTAGCCTCCTTATGTTTTTAATCAATTCTCAGTCATTATTTACTTGATTGCCAGAAATATTCTGAAAAGATCTAACTTAATGTTCCCTCTGCTATCCTCATCTAGGTCTTAACTGAGTTTACCAGTTGTTCAGAGACCAATCACCAGAATGTCTATAAAATTTTAAGGTAATTTCATGAGTCAAAAGATGTAGTTTATGAAAGGGAATTATTTTATAATTATAGTGAATTGAAATCAAAGAAGGCAAAGAAATCATTTTTGTAAAAAGTTGAAATGTCATCTAGGTTAAAATGAGTGTTTTCTAGACTAATGTTTTATACTGCTTTTATACTGTTCATAGCTCTGTGAAGACAGTTATTTTCTGTTTTGTCAGGATCTTGACCCACATCTATTTAAGAATAATTTGCTTTTTAAAGTTTCTATTCTCCTTCCTAAGTGTCTGTAGATGTTTTATTATGTGCGCTGGTATGTTTCAATTAGCTGTTGAACATTCCTAATTGTTTCTTTTTAAATATCCAAGCTATAAATCAATGTGACCTTGAAAATTAGTGATTCTTACATCAAAACTTTCTCTTTAAATGTGCCTTCCAGCCTCCCATTTCTTTTATTTTCTGGGCACATTGTCACCACAATTACATCACTTCTTACTTCAGAGATGTCAGTTTCTTGTTTGAAGGTGCAGCATAGCAGAATGAATGATACTGATTTTTCCCTGCAATGCTTCTGTCTTAATTTTTTTCATGAGTATTTATTGTTTCTCACATTCCTGAAAGTTAGGAAAAACAAGTACTGGATATTTTCCAATTTCTGCTAAGTTCACACTATGACAGATAATGCTTAAATACTGGGTCAATATTTAGGCCAGTCAGTACCCAACTGGTGTTAAAGTATTACTTCTTCACTACATATGAAGAGAAATATATGTAAAATTCACTTTCCCAGTTGAGGTCAGTGTTTTGATCTGAGTAATTTAGGCCTTCGACTGGTTGGATAAGGGCCACTGTTATATTATAGGGTAATGTGCTTGACTCAAAGTTGACTTATGTAAACATTAATCTAAAAAGAACCTCAGAGAAGCATCTATATTAGTGTTTGAACCAGAGCATAGACATTCATAATCTGTTCATGTTGACATTTTAAATTAATCAATAATTCTGCAAGTTAGTATTATTAATATGGTGACCTCCATGAACACTAAACTCAATTCTGTAGAATATGTCACATTAAAACAGGTGAGAAATAATACATAAAGACATGATGCACAGTACACAATACATAAATACATACAATAAATAATACATACAAAAATACATAAATAACATAAAGTTGGGAGTGAGCGCTAAGCTCTTTCTGAACACGTGTCTTCAAATATTAACATAAGTGGACCATGTCCTGGGTTTATAAGTCATCACAATTTTATCTTCTAGAATTATAGTGAAGTGTTATTTAATGTATAACAACAGTTTATATATATTCCATCAGCAAGGATATACATGGTCACCTGCTTGTTTAACACAGTAAATCATTAAATGATTATGAAAATGATCAGTCTTGTGTATTGAAAATACTCTTATATTCAGTTTCGGTTCCCATCTTATTATTTTATAAACCTGATTGGATATTAAAGCCTTAAGAGACAGGCTTTACTGGGTCTTAGGGTCTTGCTAGATGAATGGTTGTGGGGGTGTGTAAAGAGTTGCATGTGAGCGAGATGTTGTAAATAGCTGGGAGAGAATAATAAGAGCCCACCTGGACATGGTGATGCCGGAGGATACTGGCTCAAGAACATGGTCCGGTGGGAAAGAGAGTTTGCAGGGTGGATTCATTTTTTTTTAAATATTCCTGAGACACTCCACTCCACTGTCTCCACATGGATGCACACACCCTCTACTCCACCTGACCTCTAAACTCCCTGGGGCCTCCAATCTCTTGAGGGTTAGATGCATCATCTCTGAATGAACACAGACTGGGAAGTCCTCTACTGTATGTGTTGGGGGCCTCATATCAGCTGGTATATGCTGTCTGTTTGGTGGTCTAGTATCTGAGATCTCTCCAGGGTCCAGGTTAATTGAGACTGCTGGTACTCCTACAGGATCGCTGTTCTCCTCAGCTTCTTTCAACTATCCCTAATTCAACAACAGGGGCTAGCTGTTTCTGTATGTTGGTTGGGTGCAGGTATTTGTATCTGACACTTTCAGCTGCTTGGTGGGTCTTTGGAGGGCAGTCATGCTAGGTCCCTTTTTGTGAACACTCCATAGCCTCAGTAATAGTGTCAGGCCTTGTGATCTCCCCTTGAGCTGGATTCCACTTTGGGCCTGTCACTGGACCTTCTTTTCCCCAGGGTACTCTCCATTTCTATTCCTGTAATTCTTTGATACAGGAAAAATAATGTGTCAGGCATGTGACTGTGGGATGGCAACCCTATCCATGACTTGATGCCCTATATTCTTATTGGAATTGGGCACTATGAGTTCCCTATCCCTACTGTCAGGCATTTCATCTCAGGTCCCTCCTTTTGATTCCTTAGTATTTCTCACCTCCCAGGTCTCTGGTGCATTCTAGAGGGTCCCCCCAACCTCCTATTTCCTGAGGTTGCCTGTTTCCATTGTTTCTGCTGGCCCTCAGGGCTTCAGTCCTTTTCCCTCAACCAATACAAGATCAGGTTCCCCTCTTCCCCCAACTCTTCTTCCTTCCACTTTCCTTCCCAGGTCCCTCCTTCTCTCCCCACTTGTGACTGCTTTCTCCCAATTGGGACTGAGGCATCCACACGTGGGCATTTCAACTTGTTCAACTTTTTGAGGTCTTTGGACTGTATCTTGGGTGTTCTGTACTTTCTGTATTGGGTATTCTGTACTTTATTTTATTTTATTTTTTATTCATTTATTTTTTGGCTAATATTGACTTATTAGTGAGTAATGTCTTTTTGGTTCTAAGTTACCTCACTCAGGATGATACTTTCTAGTTCCATCGACTTGCCTGCAAACTCTTAGATCCTCAGGCTATGTTTATATCTGCTGGCCTGTATTCAGAGACAGGAGCCTAGAATAACTGTCCTCTCAGAGGCTCCAGCCAGCATCTGACTACTGGAATAGATGTAGACGCCCACAGCCAAATATTAGATGGAGCCTGGGATGTCTTGTGGAAGAGTTAGGGGAAGGATTGAGGAACCTGGAGGGGATAGGGACTCCACAAGAAGACCAACAGAGTCTCCTAACCTGTTCCTTTTGAGTTTCCCAGAGACTGAACCACCTACCAAAGAGTATTCAAGGTCTAGACCTAGGTTCTCCACATGTAGCAGATTTGCAGCTTGGGCTTCATGGGAGTCACACACAATTAGAGTGGGAGTTTACCCTGACTGCGATGCATGCCTGTGGATCCTGCTTCCCTATCTGGCTGCCTTGTGTGTCCTCAGTTCTGCAGTGACTTGAGATACCAGAGTGACTTGGTTAACTAGGAGGGACATCCCTTTCTCAGAGGAGAAGGGAGGGGGAGGAGTGTGTAAAGGGAAGACTGAGAGGACAGGAAGACGGCAATAAGGATGTAGAGTAATTTAATTAATTAATGGGAAATATTAGTAAAGAAAAGACAATAGAAGGTGAAAATGAGAAAAAAAAAGACTTTCAGGCCCAATAATAACATGATGAATTTAAATTGATATATTCATAAGAGAAATAGATGTTGAAAAGAAACAAATGTACCTGTTTAAATCAATAAGAAGTTTTGATATAATTTAAACTTGTTTAAAAAGGAAACACAGGTCAACTGTAACAAAGTTCAAATAAAGACCTCTATTTTTCTTAATAACTTTAGATTATAGATGAAAAAGTCAGAATACTTAAAATTTCTTAGAGAAAATGACACTCATCAAGTGGTCTACAGTGAGTGACACTGTCCATAAATTTTAAATATATATATATTTTCATAAGTAATATATTGAAAATTTATCCTCCATGAATACTTTCAAAAATCAGTTAATACTGAGACTTATAACCAAACAGTAAAGATATATATAGAGGGAGATGGGTAGACAGAAAGATGGACAGGGACAGAGAGACAGGACAGAGGCATAAACACAATAAGACAGTGAATTTGCAGAAATGTCTTGAATAAAGGAAATGAATTCTTGTGGGATGGCTTTGAAGTAGCCTCCAAAGTAATTGCATTAGGAAGGACACTGCCACTAAAGCAATTATCTTAAAATTCATGGGACAATGAACAGGAAGTGCTTGAAAGCATCGAACATTAGCTGACACTAAAATTTTATTTCTTCATCGCAATATGAAGTAGTTGAAAATTCGAAAATGTATAAAAACAACATAATGCAAAATCAAAGAACTTCCAAGTAAAGTCAAGCAGTGGAAAAGTGAAGGTCTAAGTGAGCTGCAGTGTAAATGGTTGTGTTACTTGGAATAGCTAATGGAACCTAGGAAAATAGACTCTGTCCTTGATGTTGGCAACATTCCTCTGTGAACAGCATTCTTGTCCTGACATTGAACCTTGTAGAAGCTGGCAAATTAGAGAATTAAATGCCTTTTAGCTCTAATGTGTATTTTTCAGTAACAAACATTTACATAGTCAGATTCATGTAAGTGCTTATTATTGTTCAACCTTCAGAAAATATCTTTTGATAAATCATAAATATACAATGACCTTTTTCCTTGATGAAAGGCAGAACAATTATTAAAAAATATAGTGTGTGACAAAGAAGAAATCTAGAAGTCAGTGTGAGTGTGAATATATGATGTATAAGTTTATATACGCATATATATTGGGTATGCATAGAAGTGAATATATATGTATATTCATACATATACACATATACATATATACAGATAGGCAAGAGTTAAGAGAATAACCAAATAAGATTATACAGAAAGTAGAAAGCATATCTCAAGGTTATAAATTATTTAAAATATTTAAAAACCTTCTTTACTTTACTGTGCATGAAGGAACATCAGACAAGTTGTGAGGTAACTTAGTTAGACATTAACTCTTGTTGCAAAAAACAAAATGAAGGTAAATACTAATATAGAGGCAGCTCCATAGTCACAAATTTTCAGCCCTTGATTGTTGCATTGTTGCCTTTGAAGATTTGAAATCTCTAGTTCCGAAAGAGAGGCCCATTGTATTGTCATAAGTACTACGTTTATTATCCATTCGAAATAGAGCCATTTTCACTTTGAGTTATTTGCTTTATATTTGGTGGAAACCATTTAATAATGTGTTCTTAAATCCTTATGTTGTGGATGTTGTTGTCTCTGGAGCAACCCATCTTTACTCTCAGAGTAGGAATGAGTAGCATTTCTATTGCAACAAGGACTACTTATGTCCACCCTCAGTTAGTTCCTCCTTCTACACCTTCCCAAAGCAGGTATATGAATTAAGCAGTCACATTCATGCCGAGAGATGGCACTTTGCCAATTATTTCAAACAAATGCTTATGACTTGGTTGTTTTTCTGCTTCTGGCAGCTCTCCTAGCCCTTTCCACTAGATTTGATCACCCGACCCTCCGAGTGAGCTTCAGGCAATATAAAAATGGAAATCAAAGAGGGTGTGGTATTTAGAACATAACAAAAATCAACTTCTCCTCATCATGCGCAGCTTCCTCCAACTAATCAGGGCATACTATACATAAAAAAATTAATGACCTCCATTCTTCCTTCTGTATTTCACCTATCAAATCATGGAGAAACAATTTCTCAATAAATGTGCATTACCTAAGCTGCTATTTGGAGAAAAACATATATAATTTATAGCTACAAGAAGAAAACAATATATACATGTTTCCCAAATGAATGCCTGGCATATTCAAGATATGAGACAACATAATTGACCAAAAAAGATGTCTCCTTTACTGACACTTTATTGGTGTATTGCCTCAAAGAGACAGTGACATTTTCTGTATGAAAAACTGTTGGTTTTGTTTCCACATGGATTTTACTTGAAGTTTCCTTCACATGTCATCTGTCTCATACATCGTAGAGGTAGCTGCTGGGGTCAAATACAGTGCAATATCGATCAATCAATGACATTTTCAACTAATGTGGCAAAGTAGCATTTTCAGCTAATGTCGTAAGTGCATTTCTGACACATTTCCAGTTCTTTCCATTTTATATAAAGCATCAGGCATGGGAGAACAGATTGTTCATTAAGTCTGCTATCAATCTTGGGTTAGGTACATTTAAAAGATGTTGAGGAATTGCATTTATAATGATGAAATCTCCCAATTTTTAGTTTTATTCTTTCCTGTGGCACTGTGGCATTGACATCTAAGCAGGTGCTAAAGCTTACATTGTCAAATGATGTCATAGATGATAAGATTCTTAAGACAAAGGAAGTAAGGTATTGTCTGTGGATTTTGTAGACTGATATAGTAATAAATGAAAGATTTCAGCATTCACAATTAAAGAATATTTTATCAAAATTCCAATAAGCAGTCACAAAATGAAACATGATGGTAAAATTTCTTATATCTAAGGACTATATTAAAAATAAATGATGCACATTTTAAGAAACTATGTAGTCCCAATTATTCATGAAGGAATTTAATTCATTCACAATGTAGTAGTTAATAAGAATCTCTTTTGTCAGAATGTTTAGATTTGAATATTTACTTGGAGAATTACTGTCTTAGTCAGGGTTTCTATTCCTGCACAAACATCATGATCAAAAAAACAAGTTGTGGAGTAAAGGGTTTATTCAGCTTACACTTCACTGTTGTTCATCACCAGAGGAAGTCAGGACTGGAACTCAAGCTGGTCGGGAAGCAGGAGCTGATGCAGAGGCCATGGAGGGATGTTCCTTACTGGCTTGCTTCCCCTGGCTTTCTCAGCTTGCTTTCTTATAGAACGCAAGACAACCAGCCCAGAGGTGGTACCACCCACAAGGGGTCCTCCCACCCTTGATCACTAATTGAGAAAATGCCTTACAGCTGGATCTCATGGAGGTACTTCCTCAACTGAAGCTTCTTTCTCTGTGATAACTACAGCCTGTGTCAATTACCAACAATATAACATGGAGTTACATTTAATGTTTTGCTTGGAGATAAAAAATGTGCCTAGAAAATAAGTGGTAAAAGTATAGCAGCCTTATTTATAATAGCCAGAACCTGGAAACAACCCAGATGTCCCTCAACAGAGGAGTG
>NW_022196915.1:99313206-99332217 GCF_008632895.1 Mastomys coucha | reverse complement strand
AAACTGGGAAAGGAGAAATTCGCATGTAAATAAAGAAAATATCTAAAATAAAAAAAAATGAAAGAAAAGAAAAGAAAAGAAAAGAAAATTCCCAATAAAAAAAATAAATAAAATAAAATAAAATTTTTATTTAAAAAAAAAAGTACTGAATAAGTAATTTGTAACTTTATAAATCAACAAACCATGTGGTATAAGTTGTATAAATCTATATTCTTATTATTCTTTCAGTAACTCATTCAGCAATCAGTCATCAAGCTATGCACCAGAAGAAAAATAGTGTTATATTTTAGGTATTTTAAGAACCCCAGACACATTATTTGAGAAAACATGATTGATTTCTCAAGTAACCACTATATGTAAAGTGATAATTGTGTGTGTGTGTGTGTATTAGTTTGTAAAGTGCTTTGAATATTGCAAATATGTTCAAGATGCATTATAGCTAATGAGAAAATAGTACCATTTATCATATTAGGTATATAAAGAGAGATATCATACCAAAAGTCAAAAGATAAATGCATGAGCATCTTAAGTAATGTAGCTCTTACTTTGATGATCTATTGTTATTTGTTTCTGTATTTTATTTCATTCTTTCTTACAGTCATGTATGCATGATGTTAAGATTTGCAGGCAGCAAAGCTATGCAGTTCATTTTGGTGTGAAATTTCTTTGTATATATTGACATTTAATGAAGGAATTCTCTAATTTTTGTCACTTAATGGTAAATAATAGGTTAAGGTTTAGTGTTGTTAAGAATATACATTTGTTCCAGGTAATAGTCTTTCCTGACATAGGGATTTACTAGTAGGAATTCAAAGTCTTCTTAGAATTGTACAATAATCATACTCTTGAGGCACAATGTCATTGCATGTTATCTGTAGGTATCATATTAGGGAATTTTACAGTGTTTCTTCTTCTTGCTAATGAACAGCTCCCTAGTTTTCCATAACAAACACTTAATGGTTCTTTTTTTAACCTTAAAATTAGCTAAAATCTAAATGAAATCTCATCTGTGTCATCTATACATCCTTACGGGAAGAGCTTCAAGGAAATATTAACTTTAAGAGATGCCATAGCATAGAAAGAATGCATGTAACATGAAAGGATGGGGGAATATTGGGAGGCAGTAGAAGGGTACCAGGGAGGGGAGATAAAGGAAGGATGAGGGGATAAGTGAAGAGCAGTCAAAGAAATGGGGTTGTGGATAGTTTACTATTACTGGGAAGAGATAGCTTGATCAAGGCAGTGAAAGCACTTAGTTTTGGGCTTGTTTACATTTTCCATAGGTTAGTTCAGGACCATCACCATGGTGGCTGGCAGACCAGCGGTTTACAACTGACCCATGAGCAAGAGATAAAGTAGAAGAGGTTGGGCAGAAAGGAGACCCTGTGTAGGCATTTGAAAATTCAAAGCTCATCTGAGTGAGACACATCTTTCCAACAAAGCAGTGCCTTGTAATGCTTCCTAACCAGTCCACTAAATATAAACCAAGTATTCAAATATATGAGCTTACGGGAAACATTTTCACTCAAACATTTATGGAGGAACAGGAGTAAGATCCAAGTATACATGCACATACATAGTAAAATGTCCTAATAAAATCTATTGTTTTACATACTAACAAACAATTTTAAAGACAGATAGGTAACTCTCAATAGAGGAAAAACATCTTTACTCTAGAGGAAGCTGATGTTCACAAGAATTTTAAAAAGTCACACAGTCATTTGAGGCCAAAGTTTCAAGTATCTTGTAGGCTGTTGAGCCTGGCTTCCACTGCCATCCAGGTAGTGACACTTATTTTGGTTGTGAGGATCCCATGTTTTTGGCACATCATTCTTCCCCAGTGAAACTCGCAAATCTGTTAAATGTCTATGTGCATTACTGTCGATGTCTCCTGAGTCAGTTGGGCTGTTGTTGTTGGCATGCTTGACAATGTTCACAAATTATACCATAGCAAATGTATTATTCTCACCTAATCCAAAAAACGTATCTATTCTTCAAAAATACGTTAATCTGCTTATCCAAAGCATTTAAAAAATAACTTTGCCTGAAAAGTTTATATGTTTCTAAAATCATTGTTACTATAATAATATAGATTATTATGAATATTGACTTCTAACTCACTTGGACTATTGTTATGGTACTTTTTAATCACTTCTATTATAGATTATATGTGCCCCAGGTACATGCTTACTGGAGTCTTGATCTCTTTTGTGCCAATGTTGGAAAATAAAGGAAACAAATTATAGGTAGAAGGCAATTAGGTACTGATGAAATTCTAGTGGTGCAGCTCAGTGAACTCCCACCAAAGAATATTTTAATAGAAGAGACAAATGTGTCCCCTCAGTCTCTATCTGTGTCATCATGTGATCTCTCTATGTTGCATGTGCTTCTTCCACAAAGCTCCCATCTGTAACTCACCTAAAGGAGCCCTAACAAGAGTTGAGCAAATGCTAGTTCTTGAATGTCCAGGACTGTGAAATAAATACATATACATTCTTCATACATTACCCTGGCTCAACTACTTTGTTGTATGTCAGAAATGAGAATTAAGTATGACAACTTCTTATTTCTCAGTAAGGACAATGTGTCTGGTGAGGCTGCAATCTGTTACTAATTACACCAGGAGTGCTTTAGAAGCAGAGGCATGCCCCAACTTACCTCAACTTAGCCAAGGACTTTTGGATGTGACACAATTTCTTTGAATCACAGTGTTCTTATTTACATAAGTGGGCAGGATACCTGAGTTGACATTAGCAGACGTAGCATAGTCCAGATGCTGAGAACTCAATGCTTATGAGTATCTTCTCTTCTTTGATTCTGCAAATCATGCCTTTTGTCTTTCATCCTCTCCATGGTATTTAGTCCTTGCCTTTTATTTTGAAACTCAAACACATGGAATGGAGTTTGTTCAATAAAGCAAACGGAAGCACTGATCAGTAAAGTATGAATAAGGGACTCTGAGAACATTTCGATGTATGATTGAAGCATGGTCCCACTGCTATCCGTCTCAAGAAGGCAGCGCTCAGCATCTAGCCTATGATAGCACCCATCCATCAGAAATGGTCTGTGCAGAATTGATCAGAAACATTAGGTGACCAATGAGGAAAGAGGCAGAACATTAAACAAATTTAGTTTTCCTAGCATTTTTTTCTGCCTCCCACTGAGGGACAAATTGCAAGTATTCTGAGTAGGGAGAGGACATTAAGTCATATAGTTTCCTTTTAAGCCTCATTTATTCGTAACTGTCACAAGACACGTGTAGATCTTCAAAACCTGAAATATTTTCAGATGTGAACTCAAGTGCTGCTGTCTTAGAAGAACTGCACTCTTATTTTACACGTTTCCCTCTGCTTCCACTTTTCCATTTATTTTTTGTGCTTGAGGTATTCAACTGAAAGAAAGGATATTTTTTAAATGCAAAATACACCAAAACCCAATATAATTAGGACATAGGGGTAAGTGGTATTGATTTTGAGTTTTAATTGCCCTGGTTGTAAACACAAGTGTTTTCTTTCTCAGTTATGAAGCCTGGGAAAAATATATTGTTTGGCAATTGAAAGTGAAGCCCATAATCACTTAAAAGTGATTATGACTACAAGTATAGCTGCTTTTCTTCTGCTTATTCTTGTACTGTTTTTAACAGAAATTAATTTAGATTATTTGTAATAAAGGATGACATGTTACACTAAAAACCAAACTCAATATATTATCTTATATTTATACTTTGAATTATATTTCTAAAGATCCATGACCTAAGCTCTTATGCACTCTGTAATTACCTCATATTTTTACTCATTCCTAATGTAAAATAATTGCACTATGTTCCATATTGAGGATTCTGTTTTCTAAGCAAGACAAAATTATTCTATGCGCCATAAATTCCTCTGAACTATATGTTTGTCCTTAAGAATATTGGAACAAACATTCTGATGGAGCTGCTCAAAGGTTAATGTGTCTAGAACTGGAGAACCCTGTGGCGGATTGATGGTGGATGAACTAGCAGACCTCTGGGGTGCTATGATTTCATGGATGCAGAAGGGTTTAAACTGACATCATTGTTATTAATAGAGATGATGGCTAAAAACACCACTCTTCTTTATGTAGTACACAGTGAAGGATTTCTTTGTTCAGCAAAACTGCTGTGTGCAGTGAGGAACAGTTAAAAAGCATTGCACTGAGAGTTTGAAAATCTTGCTTCCATTCTTGCTGGTTCTGTAACTGGCAACCTTAGCCAGCTCAATTAACCTCTCAGCATTTCTTTTCGTGCATGTAAACAAGAGAACAATGCCTACCTATTCTAACTTTCAGTATTGTTTTCCAATTCAACTGAGATAAAACATGTGGAAATGTTTTGGAATGAGTTGTGCAGCATACAAATGGAAGTTAATAATCACTGCTAGGTCTGTTTATGACTCCTTTGCTTTCAGAGGCTGTCCTTGCTCAAAATGAGTCATTCCTCTTACGACGATTACTGCAAACTGATTGTGCGTTCATCTTTCCTCCTGGCATTCAGCAGCTACACCTCATCCACAGTTGATGTCTTGTTTATGCCTTTACAATTCTTCTTTTGTTTACTGTTTATATGTCTGCTTATTCACTCTTGCTTGTTGTTTAACAGTTATATGAGGACTTAAACAACTCTCTCTTTCTCTCTCTCAACATTTAGACTGTGTGTTTGTGTGTGGGTGTTTGTGTGTGTTCTACGGAATGTTTCATACACTAGAAGGACTAGGATTTATTAAATGATGTGTTTTCAAGTACCCTTGCATTATGCTTCCCAACAATATGCTTCTTGGCCAAGTGGTATTATAACTTACAAAGTTCCATATGGTTCATAAGTTCCAGTAATGAAATTATTAATGGAATTGAAAATGACTGTTATAGAAATTCCACATTTAAGAGAGTTTTCCCCAGTAAGATAATTTTGTACTCCTTAGTCCCTAAGAGCGAGACTGAGAAACTTGCCTCATTTTTTTTTTATATTTGTAAAGTGTCAAACCATTCTCCTTATCCATTTCTGTATCTCTAACTCCTGTTTTGAGTCACATTGTTCATGGTACCAGAGCATCAGAATTTGAACATGTATCTTAGAACATGAAAATGATATACCATTGACAAAAATGGACAAATTCTGCCAAGGAGACAAAAGTCTAGCAGGACATTCGTAAACATTTACAACATGAAGCAAAGTCTTTTAGAGCTTATTTGAATCTGGTCTATCCCAACAAGGACCTATTGTCCTTCTCTCTAAGACAAAATTACCTGGCTCCCTCTAGGATGACAGATCATAAAGGATAATTTATCAGCAACTATGCTTAGTGCTTTGATGAAAATATCTGGCAAAATAAGCAAAGAAAAATGGTTATATTTGATTTACAGTTCAAGGTTGTCATGGTAGGGAAGTCGTAGCAGCAGGAATGTGAGGCCACTGGTCACATTTCATCCACAGTTAGGAAGCAGAGAGATGAATGCTGGCTACCAGCTCACTTTCGGCTTTTTACATAGTCCATTATCCCAATCCATAGAATGGTGCTGGCCACATTTACTGTCGGTGTTCCTATCTCAATTAATCCAATCTTGAGACCTTTTTATCAGAACGCTCAAAGGTTCCATTCGGTGATTCTAGATTCTGTCATCCTGGTGATCACTAATACCACAGACAGAAGCAATGACTGGACTGGCTGGGACAGAGCATGACTAATACAAGGTGACCAGGTGAGAGAAAATGAACCTGTTGTTCCCATTTATCATTACCTTGCCTTCCTACCTAGATCCTATATTTCACAACAATTAACCATTGGCTCTTCCATCTAAACCCTTGCTCTACTTGGTCAAATATTCAAATGACTAGGAGCAATAGATAGAATGTCTGTTGTATGCTAAGGCTGGGCCAGTGCAATGGAACTGATTCTGGGCTCAATGGAATTCTTAGTTTCTATCTTCATTTGCAAGACCTAAGAAGTATTAGAACAGGGAAATTAAACCTTGTGTAAAGATGACTTTTATTCCCTTGATGTATTTGTCATCTTGGAGGCTTACTGCCTCAGTATGCTAACTAGTTCTAGAAGCCTGTAGCCTCTGTTCAATCTAATCTAGGCCTACAACTTTCAGCCTTTAAGACTTACAGCTGAATACACTCACTCTTTCCAGTTCTTTCTGAACTCTGTTGGCTGGTTTAGCTTAGCTGTTCTGACTGAAACTCCCCTTCAACCTGACTGATTCAATATGGCTTCTCTTGGCCTCTGACTACATTTTTCTGCTTGGCCTCATACTAACATTGGCAATGTGTGTTCTAAACTTTTGGTTCCTTCTCATTTTCTGGCTTTTTTTGTTTTCACCCATGTCTAGCTTGATCTCTTTGTGCAACCTGCTTCTCTATAAGTGTCCCGGGAAACCAGCCTCATCTCTCTCTGCACTGCTCCTTCAAGTAGCTTCCCTTTCCTCTCTCTTCTTAGGAAAGTTGCCAAAGCCTAGTCTGTCAAATCTTTCTCTGATTCATCACTCTGTCTGCCTGCCACACAGATACCACTTTCAAACATGGATGCTTTCTTCTACAAATCTAACAGTTTTACAGACAGGAACCCTTTCTTCCATCTTGCATTGTTATTCTATAATAAGGGTTCTAGTAATGAGCAAATCTTCTTAAAATAGACCCCTTAAGAGGGAGATCATCTCTTTATTTAAAAGAGACTATTATAATTATTTCACAGAATCTATAATAGGTGATCTGGATGTAAGTAAAAACCCACTTTGTTTTAAACATATCTTTAATCATGTTTCATGGCACAGAGCTACCTTAAGAGAGCCTTGTCACAGTAATACTACAGTGAAGACACTGTTGACAGCTTCATTTGTCACTGAGAACCTGGACACATAGGTGCCCTGTGTAAGGCAGTGTCTTAGTTGGGGTTTCCATTACTGTGAAGAGATACCATGCCAAGGCATCTCTTATAAAGGACAACAGTGAATTAGAGCTAGCATACAGGTTCAGAGGTTCAGTCCATTAACATCAAGGCAGGAAGCATGACAACATCCAGGTAGGAATGACATTGGAGGAGCTGAGAGTTCTACATCTTCATCCAAAGGAAGACAGGAACAGAACTCTTTACAGGCAGCTAGGAAGAGGGTCTCAAAGTCCACCCCTACAGTGAGTGACACACTTCCTCCACTGAGGCCACACCTACTCTCAAAGGTCATACCTCTCAGGGCCACTCCAAGGGCCAAGCATATTCAAGCTACCACAGATAGACATAAAGGAATGCAGTAGTAGTACCTGGCAATTTGGGGTTGGGGAAGAATACACTGAGTTGTCCTTGGCATATCAAAGGGACATGTTGTAAGCTTGCTTTCTATTTTAACTTCCCCTAGAAAAGACACTTTTACAGTGTCTTGATACTAAGATGTTGTTCTCTGTTTTTACCCCCCTTTCCTTTTTCCATTAATTTATTTATTCACATTACATCCTGACCACAGCCACCCCATCTCCCACTTCCCCCTCCCACAGCCCCTCTTACAACCACTCCTCTTCACCTTTGAGAAGCAGGAAAATCCCCCTGGGTAACACCCCACCCTGGTGCTTCTAGTCATTGCAGTACTAGGCACATCCATTTCCACTGAGGCCAGGCAAGGCAGACCACTTAGGGCAGCAGGAAGCACAGGCAGGCAACAAAGTCAAAGTAAGCCCCTGCTCCAGTTGTTGGGAGACCCTCATGAAGACGAATCTGCACATCTGCTACGTATGTCCACTATATAGAGGGTGTATAGATGGAGCACTTGTATGCTCTTTGGTTGGTAGTTCAGTCTCTGGGAGACTCAAGAGTACAGCCTGTGAATTCAGGTCGAAGGGACAAATGGTAGCTGTCAACACTGTCTTCATTGTTGTATCGCTGTGACAAGGATCTTTGTTTGCCTTCCATAGTCTCCAGTCATCACTATTGTATATGACAAATGTGTTTCCTGAAATGAGAAATAACTACGCTTTCAAAACCAACATGGTTTTGTTCCTCTAGTACTCTTACTTTGAAACACAATAAACATAATTATATTTTTCATTTTTTATTGGTTGTTTTATTTATTTACATTTCAAATGTTATCCCCCTCCCTAGTTTTCTATCCCCTATCCCCTCCTCCCTCCCTCTGCCTCGAGGGGGGGGCTTCCTCACCCACCCATCCACTCCTGCCTCAGCACCCTAGTGTTCCCCTATCCTGCATCACCAAGCCTTGTATTTTTAAGTAAGAAGTCTGGGTGGTTTAGATTCTTTTCTCCAATGGTCTCTGGTTTTGAGTAACTCTACAAGTTCTTTTCATTCCTCATCCTTACTGTCAAATAGGTCATCATTTTAAATTTATACTGCATTAATATTTTGATATTATAGTAATAATAACTTTACTTGTAGAGCCATTTAGCCTCACAACAAAATTACAAAAAAGAAAAAAACCACACAATGTTTCTATACATTCCATTTTACTAAGCTCATACTCTTTCTTCCTTTGTTCCTTTCTTCCTTTCTTCCTTTCTTCCTTTCTTCCTTTCTTTCTTTCTTTCTTTCTTTCTTTCTTTCTTTCTTTCTTTCTTTCTTTCTTTCTTTCTTTCTTTCTTCCTCCATGCTTCAGACCAGAGTGTACATGTTTATAATTGATAGACCTTCACTGACACATCTGTGTCATTCCAGGTCTATAATTTAGATTAAGATTCTTACCGTTTTGTTCTGGGATTTGACAAATATGTAACAACATTTGGACATCATTAGCTTATTAATAACCATAGTTTCACTGCCTAAAAATTCTCTTGCCTGCCTATTCATAATTTTTCTTAGATTGTTTCTTAAACTGTTTATAGATTTTCATTTTATAATCAGGTGCTGAAGATATATATATATATATTTAATCTTAGAATATACTTTATACCTATGTATATATAATGTATATATACACTTTTTAAAAGGATGCTATCCTTCCTGTCAAAATGTTAATTCTTCTGTTCCACAGTTTAATTAGAATTTAATCACTTATGTGATTTACATTGCTCCCCATATAAAACATGTAAAAGCCCTTAGAGGGTTTGTGCTTGCCTCTTGTGTGGGTGTGTGTGTTTGAGTGTGTATTTGTGCATATCTGTGATATTGTTTATTGTATCCCATGTGTCTACAACACAACACTAATGGTCTTATGGCCCACTCAGTGAACACTCTTGGGGCTCTACCATGAATATTTAAAGGTTATTTTTTATTTCTTTTCCCTTACTCTGAGTACAGTCATCCCTTCCAATAACTAGAAACAAAAAAATCATTACTAAAATTTCAACTCAGAAATTCATTCACCAAGAGAAAGCAAAGAAATCTTAAACTGTGAGCCCAAACACAGCATCCTGCAATATGTGTCTTCACCAGGGTTCCAGAATATTCCATTGAAATCATTTGCTTTGTTCTACATTATTCAGCAACGTACTTAGGAGTTGCAATTTCTGCAGACTTCTGTATATCTTTTATAATCTGTCTACCTTCTCATCTGTGAAAAAAAGTTAAATGAAAGACTAAGTATTTATATATTCATGAATTTCTACAAATGATATTTTTCATTTCTCTTTAAGTTTATAGTCATAAAAATCTTCCATAAAACTAAATGCGCATCTTCTTACAAGTCTACGTACTAGCAAGCACTCCACAGACTTCTTATCTCTTTATGTGACACCAAGATTTTTTTTTTTCTAAGTGCTCATAAACAGGGCTGGTTCGCATCTCTTGATTTATCATAGGCGTTTGGCTTCCTTTCTGCTCTAGGTTGCTTCTAGTATGCACTCAGAAGTCACCACCTTGGTTGGTGCTGTTGCCAAGAGGTAACTTTCATCTCATTCCTGCACGTGATCTTCAACGCATATTATTTTAACAAAGTATTTGACAATAATTTTGAATGCTCTATGGTAGATGACTTTAGTCAGTTAATTAAACTCCTTGACTCTGTCCCTTCCTTTCCTATTGAAGCATTTTAGTTCGCTCAGTCTTTAATATTGATTGCTGCACATTCACCATGATTTCAAGTATTATGACAGATACTCTTTCTGAGGACAGAAGGTACTGTCCCTTTCAGATGTTGTTGATGAGCACTTGAAAGGCACAAATTTTCTATTTGTCCTATTACATTTTCATTTATCTTTCTATAATTGTTTTAAGATAACAGTGAGCAAGTACTTATTATTTCCATTGTACTAGAAAAGAAGGGGATTTGATCCAATTTTAATTTTTGTACAATTAAAGGGTAGGTTTAAAATCCATTTGATTAAAGACACAGATCTGAACAGACTGTTCTCTTGTTCTTAGAATTTAATATTATATTCCAAAATTTCTGCACACAAAGGTGTCTTGTTTTGTTTCTATTCATTTTCTATGTTTGGCTTTATCATTCCTCTCCATTCTTTGACCCTCCAATCATGTACTGAACTGGGTTACATACACTGGATGCACATGTTAGGATTTTCCCTCATTTTTGGTCTTTCCTAAAATAGAGGGTTTGTGTCTGATAAGATGCATTCTTCTCTATGTAACCATAGAAACCAGACCTGTAGTGTACATTGAGCTTTATAATTTACATGATTGGAAAAAAAAGATCTCATTATATATATGTGTGTGTGTGTGTGTGTGTGTGTGTGTGTGTGTGTGTTAAAATTAGTCTCCTATACTCATGAAAACACTTTTGATTTTATTCTTCCTCTAATATATTGGGAAGCATGCTTTATGTACATGATATAATAAAATGATACATTTTTCTTTTCTACTTTGCAAACACATTTTAAACCTATACAAATATGGGAAATTTCATAAGGTATTTTGTTGACAAAATCTTATATGAATATATTAGGTATTAGTTAGTGGTTATATGATGCAACATTTTATGGAAGGGTGGTATAAGTCTTGTAGCCTGATTAAAACAGTTCACCTTTCTGAAAGCAATAGCTAAATTTACTATAACTTGAAATATGATCACTTATATCAGTGATAGTGATTCAAAATGAATTAAAAATTGTTGTAAACTATTACCTGTACCTTCAGACCTAGCTTCCCTTGACTGAACTAAATATTTCAATTATATTTTATTGCTTAACAAAATAAGCATCATAATAAACCGTAAATTTTCCATGGTATTATTAGAAATTGGAAACGTAGCTGCTTGCCATAGAAAAACTGTTTCTGATGCCTGTTCTTAGGGACTACGTTCTGTTTGCTTCCTTCTTCCATTCCCCATTCATCCATCATGTAAAACTTAGTAGCCTGGGCAATGCAGTCTTATTGTATAAACTTGCTTATTTTTGATATGTTTGTTAGATATAACAACTCACATTGTATATCTGGGCCTTGATGCCGATTTCTGCAATGCCAAGCCACAAGTTTCCCATTTGTAGTTTAAAATATGCCACAGTGGTCAAATGTATATTCTGGATCAAGCCAGCATATCCAACAAGTTATATATTCTTTTAATCCCCAGAGGCAGATATATGAAATTTAAGGACATTTGGGCTACCCCTTAGGCATCTATGGATATACACATACACACACACACACACACACACACACACACACATACACACATACACACACACACATACACACACACATATATATATTAAATACATATGAATATATATATATACATATATATGGTTATATGTTAACCACTGATAGTATTAATGATTTTCATTCAAAGCATGTAATATTAATAGTTTTCTTCCAGTTTATATGCATACCTTTAGTATTTATTTTGAAGCTGTTCCATCATAGATTTAAATTGCTACAGCTTGTTGCTGATTCTAATTTTAAGACTCATAATTTCATTCCTTATCTCTGCTCATAGGCTTTGTCTTGAAGTTTGTTTTATAGCCATGTAGGGATTTTGTTGTTAGATGATTCATGGAATAAAATATCTCATCTTATTTTCTTAAAAAGTGAAAATAGAAATACAAAATGATACAGCATTTCCAATTCTACATTTATATAATAAAAGAGTAGAAACTAGGTTCTCAAACTGGTAACTGCAATCTCTTTTTATTGGAATATTATTCACAACAACCAAATATAGAAACAAGTCAATATTTCATTGATAGCTGGGAGAATAAAAAATCTGATATATATATATATATATATATATGCAGAAAAATAAGTTCTTGAGATTTGCTTTTCAACAATTTTAGAGCTTATACCTAATTTGAAATATATGTATCAGATTATATAATCTATATTATCTAATCTACAATATACATTTTAATTCAGTCTTTAAAAATAAGAAAGTGGTACCATATATGGGAACTGTGCGAATTTAGGAACACAATGAAAAGCAAAAGAGACCATTCACAGAAGGACAAATGCTGCTGGTGTTCATTTACATAAGTTTTGTAAATGCATCCATAAAAGCAGGCTAGAACGGTTGTTCCAAGAGTTACAGGAAGGAGACAACAGTGAAAGTGTATAAAGGTTACTGTATGCAGAAAAATAAGTTCTTGAGATTGGGTTTTCAGCAACATAGAGCTTATACCTAATCTGATATTGAACATTCTAAATATTTCTTGAGAATGTAATATTTCTTTCTTCCCAAAAGAAGATTTGATGAGCTTATCCTTTGATAATTTTATGGATGTATAATAGATTGTGGTTATTTTCAAATCTTCTTTGCATCACACATATTACTCCTGATCTTCCCTAAATCCCTTTCTCACACTTACTATTATTTTTTAGGCCTATGACTATTGGCCATTGTTGCCTCGTGGACTCCTCAATGGGTATACAATTGAAGATGGTGACTGTCTTTCTCTAAGAATCTATAGGTAGTAAATAATTCATCAGGGACTCAGCCCTACTTTCTTGGTACTTGTCCACTGGTATGCTTAGTCTTCTGTAGGCCCACTGAAAGAAACCATAGCTAGTTTGAGATTACGATGATGATGACACTACCCAGAAGACAGCATTTCATAGCCCTTCTCCTATACTCTGGCTCTTAGACTTGCCTCCCCTGACTCTCCTGCTCTAATGATCCCTAGACCTTACAGGGGATATTTATGTTTGTGCCTATAGATAAAAGCTTCTCCAGGACTTAATAAGAGATGCTTCTCTTTATAAAAAATGGTGGTGAGTACAGGTAACATGTAGGAGCTGAGAGTTCATGTTATGCTAAATAATTCTGAAGACAATCTATTTGCATACACTTAAAAGGATGCAAGGAAACTTCAGTGAGTAGCAGTAACACTGGCTACTGTGATTAAGATGGTCATATTATGATATATATCCGAACTCTGAAATTGTAAAAATTAATCACGTACAGGTAAAAAACATTTGAATCATGTCTCAGTAAATATGATGCAAAAACTGATGCTTCTCTGAAGATTTTCTCATTCTTAAATGTTGAAGTTATACTTTATCTTTGGAACTGACACAGAAATCCATGGTTGATGCACATTGTGTTTTCATTCACCTTGTGAATTCTTTGTGAAAACAAGGTGAGATTTGTTGGCAGCCTTTATTGATCTCTCCCCAGGCTTTGACCTTAAGAGACCACCTATAGCTAAGTTGTTTGGTGTCAACAGAGACCAGAGAGAAGATGATGTCTCTTAAGTTCTTCAGATTCCCCAGGGTTTAGAGTCAATAGCAGAAGTCTCCTGAAAAGTTTCATAGCAAATTTGTGAGGTCAAAGGTTTCCTTTTCATTTTGTAAATACACAGCCTTGTGATTTGATAGATAATATTATTGACTTGAAAAAATGCATCTTTTCTTTTCTTTCTTTCTTTTTTTTTTCTTTTTGCAGCTTTTAGGAACTTTATTTTCCTTCCACCTTTCCCTCTGCTCAGGTGTCTGCAGCAGCTCAGGACCACTCAGTGGTGGCCTGCGCTGAGGGAGCTGTTGATCAGTCCTCACTGGTTGGCTGTGCACTCCAGTCTTCCGTCGGGAACTGCTGGATGGGCACAGAAGGTGCTTGTACACCCTCAGACCAGTCGGCGACCTCCGGCTGAGCAGCAGCGAACTCAGGAGCTGGTGTGATCCATTCTCCCTGGAATTCCTTCTTGGTCACAGCCTTCTCCGCAGCAACCTGCCCCTCCTTCTCAATCTCCTCTGGGTCTCTGTAGAAGTAAAGATCAGGCGTTACCTCCCATGGGTGCTCATGGGAGAGAGTACCTCGCATGTGGAGTACTTCCCTGGCCAGCATCCACCACATCAGACCCACTGAGTGAGCTCCCTTGTTGTTGCATGGGATGGCAATGTCCACATAGCGCAGATGAGAATCTGTGTTACACAGAGCAATGGTGGGCAGGTTGACATAAGAGGTCTCCGTGGGGGGTTGGTGGTCCGCGCTGGGATCAGTCACCACTAGAAGCTGTGGCTCCCTGAAGGCTGCTTGGATCTGGTTAGTGAAGGTCCCAGGTGTGAAGCGGCTGGCAGTAGGAGTGGCGCCTGTGGCAGCAGCAACCTTGAGCACAGCTCACTGGCCAGTGTTCCTGGAAGAGATGACACTGACAGCAGGGTTCTCAATGGCAACAATAGCTCTAGCTGTGAGCAATAGCTTCTCCCAGGTCCTCTTCCGATTTATGATGTAGATACCGTGACTTTTCCTTTTGTAGTGAACTGCTCCATCTGAAAGTCAAGGTGGGTGCCACCTAAGTGGGTTCCTGCAGCAAGGAATTTGAGGACATCTTCCTCTTTCATCTGCAGGACGTCAAGGCCTCCGGACATTGTGTAAGTTTCCCTTTAAGTTACGATGGGAATCAAGAACAACACCATATGGAGCCGTCCCCGGGTAGCGGGGGGGAAAAAGCAAAAATGCATCTTTTCTAAGTGTCAAAAGTATAAAGCTATGAGTACTGTTAAATGGTCACAGACCTTTAAAAATACTTCTAAACCTGCAGAGACTTGATGCACAAGGATGGGGGAAGGCACCCTCTCAGAGTAGAAGGGGAGACGGATGATAAGGGAATCGATGAGGGGGTACAGGGATGGGGACAGTGAACAGGATGGAAAATGAACACATAAGTAAATAAATGAAAACACACTCACATAGATATCAGCTCAGAATCAAATGTAAAATTTTTTAAAAATTAAATTATTATTTGGGATTTATTAATATATATTAGATATATATTAAAACTTGCAATATACCAGGTCAACGAATTTGTTTAAAAATATATATGCATACACATATATTCACACAGTGATTGTCGTTGATCTTTGTGGAACTTATTGCATTTTTCTCTGTGTTTAATCCTTTATGAGCATTTTAGGTAATTAGTGTCAAACGTTCTTACATTTATTTACTTATGTGTTTGAGACAAGATCTTTTGTAGCTTAGGCAAATCTCAAAATATATGTTGCTGAGGACATTCTTGGATTCTTGGTCTTCATAACCAGTATTTCTCCAGTGTTTTCTTAGTTTAGGTTTTATTGCTGTGAGCAGACACCGTGACTAAGGCAACTCTTATAAGAGGCAATATTTCATTAGGGCTGAATTACAGTTTCAAAGGTTCAGTTCCATATCATCATACCAGGAAGTATGGCCGTGTCCAGGCAGGCATGGCACTGGAGAGGGAGCTGAAATTTCTATATCTTCATGAAAAGGAAATCAGGAGCAGACTGCCTCTCCTGTGGCTAGCGGGAGAGTCTCAAAGCCCATTCCCACACGGACACACTTCTTCCAACAAGGACAAACTTCCTAATATTCAAGCATATTCAAACAACCACAAGTGCTGAGATTGCAAGCATATGCAAATTTCTAAAGCTTTTGAAATTTTTGTTAGCAAGGTGTATGTGAAAAATAAAGACACAAACTTCTCCATTTCTCTTTACCTGTTTTGATAAATCTTTACATGGTAAACTTCTTAGTTTTTCAAGAAAAATGAGACTGAGACCTTACAAGGGCCTAGTATATCATAACTTCAGAGAGCAAAGCCTTAGGAAAATCTCTATTTATAATAAATTTATGTAATTTTAATCTACTAAGTTTCATAGATTTCTGTTAACAGTGCTAGCATTGTGAGCTATAGCTTCCATAATCTTCTTTTGAATATATAATTGACAAGATATTTTCTGCTTCTAGCAACATTGTCTTGTAAAACTCACATTTCCTATATTAATATGTATGTTAGCTATTTTAATCATTTTTATCATAAACCAAATATAATAAGTCTATATATAATATAATAGAATATAGTTGTTTAACTTTATTTGCACTCTTATACCAAGGGTTTATCAATTGGATAATCTATAAACAGTGGGATTTTATTGCTAACAATTATGGGAGTTGGTAGGTCAAGTCTCAACTTGGTAAGAGATTAAGTGTCATAGATGACATACTGTTGTTGAATATCTCCAAGGAAGAATGTCTACATTGTAAAAGACCAGTACTCATGGAATCACTGACAGTATCTTCAGATATTTTGATTTTTTCTTTTCTAGGAAATACAACTACAAATACAAAGATTAAGGATTCAAATGAGTATTGGAAATAAAAAATAATTACTGATTCTCTGTAAACACACTATTTTTAAGTATCAGCTTCTTAGGAAAAGCAGGATCTCCTTTTTTAGAACATGTTCACAGTGTTTGCCTTGCCAGCTAAAATATAATAAAATTATCCTATGAATTTAGATCTGTAAAGATAGTACTTGGACTTCTTTTAAATTATGTTCAACTTTTGTAGATGATAGCATATTATTCTCTAAATAGAAATAACATGCAGTATTAACTTAATAGATAAGTGTTTAATTATTAGAAGAATAATTTGGTAATTTGCATTTTAATGTCTGGCTTTTAAAAGGCCTTCACTTTCTATTAATGATTCCCTGAGCAATTTGCTTATAACTGTCACATGATACAGAACTGTAGTCTGGATTGACTTCACATTAGTCTGCATATTATAATGTCTTTTAACATCCTTATGAAAGATTTTGCTTTATCTATCCTTGAGGACTTACTAAAGGCTATAGGCCTTTGCATTATTTAAATTAGTCTCTGTTTGCCTGAGGATCATTCCCTGTTTCAGACACCAGGGAAGTAACTACTGTCTGTATAATAATAATAAAAAAAATCATTCCTTTGTTTTTTCACAGTTCCTTGTTTTTTAGAACCTTTAATACATATCGAATTGTGCTAGGATGCTGAGATTAAAGAAATAATCCCTTTGTGGCATGGAAGTCTCAAATCTGGCACTCTAGTGGCCGAGAGGACTGGAAACTTTCCCAATATTCATTATTCGGGCTCCTTAGTGACACAATCTTGATTTTATTTAAGACAATGGTGTTCTCAGATGAAACACTATAGTTGTCATCTTCTTTGTCCAACTTATGCAAACAAAATTTATGGAATGATAATTCTTTAAAAAAGAATGAAAGAAAATTATCATTAAGGACTGACTTATCAAAAAGGACATTTTCCTGTTCCTATTCTTCTTGTCTTGAGTAGAGAACATCAAGATCAGTTCTATGTCTATCCTGCAACCTTCAGAATGGGCAGTGTGTTAGAACAACTGAACACAAAGAAGAAAAGCCTGGAGACTTGTGAATACACATTGTGGCACTGTACAGGATTCTTGGAGATAATTAATTCACACACAATACCATATTTTTGTAATTGAAAGCGGAGTCAATTCCTAATGAATATAGTTGCCAGAAATTGCATTAAATATGCACTCAAATTAAGCATGCAGATTCTCAGCTTGGAAGAATGCAGAGTCTTTGCAGTCCATCACACCACCATGAGTGTTCTGGCTTCACTTTTTGTGTATCACTCCTATGTGTTCTTCTATTCTGAACTATAAGCTTTCAAGAAAGCAGACACTGGATTTTTATATTAAATTGTCTGTAGTGACTAAAATAGTGGTTCGCATAAAACCTAAATGTGTGTTGAATTTAAGAAGGATTTATCAGACAGTCACCGGGTATGGGCAAAAGCCTATCATTTCAGTCATCTAGAGGCAGTGGCAGGTGGATTTCTGAGTTCATCTACAGAGCAAGTTCTAGGACAGCCAAGGTTACACAGAGGAGTGTCTTAAACAAACAAACAAAAAAACAAAAAAACAAAACCAAAACAAGAGCAACAAGAAAAATAAGTAAGAAAGACTTAGTGGAAATGGGAAGTGGGTGGATAAACAGATGGAACTTTCTCAGTAGAAACAGTTAGTTTGTTTTGTCTAGCATGGTGTAGCTACTAGCAGAGCCAATTCTGTCTGCTTAGGCAGAGTAATTTAGAATAGGGTGTGTGCTTTCTGAGATTCTGTGTAAATGCTTTCTGAAAACCTAATAGTGATGCTTCAGTTACAATATTTCATAAGTCATCAGAAATTATAACAAAACCCCTGAGTCTTCAGGTAGAACTAATTCCAAATTTCTCAGGAACCAAGGAGTGTACCTGGAAGGATCTATTTCTCCAGACACATATGTAGCAGAGGATGGCCTTGCCTAACAGCAGAGGAAGGAAGTCACTTGGTCCCAGGGAGGTTTGATGAGCCAGCACTGGGGGATGCTGGATCGGTGGGGTGGGAAAGGGAACATGTGGGTGAGTTGGGAAGCACCTTCATACAGACAAAGGGGAGGGGGAAGGACAGATATATGATGGAGTTTTGGTGGAGGAGAAACCTGGAAGTGGGATATCATTTGTGATGTAAATTAATGGAATTATTAATGAAAAAGGAAAAAGAAAGAAAATTGCAATGGAACTAGTGAACAGGAGTCAGTCTGGCAATACAACAACAGTTAGTTCTATCATAGGAAGGCAGGCTTTATCAATATTAATTTTACTGTACCTAAAATTACATGTAAGTTTATGTGTATACATTCTTGCAACAGATTTGTAAATTCTTTTATTTATGTTTAGGCATAAATTTTATTATTCTGCCATGGACTGGGTTTGCTGTGGGAATCCCTTGTTCTGTGGGATGAATAGAGTACTGGTCAGGTGGACAAAAAATTTGGCAGATGACAGAGTTGACACAAGGAAGTGCTGAATCTGAGTGTATTTCTCAAAAATGGCATCAGACTTTTACAGT
>NW_022196915.1:99304302-99311802 GCF_008632895.1 Mastomys coucha | reverse complement strand
CAAATGTCAAAATGATGCTCAACACTGTCTTTCTTGTGATCCCTGTTTTTAGGGGTACACTTCTGCCATGCAGGCTACACCTGCCCAGTCTCTCCGTATTTTACATTGCTTCTTTCATACTGAAGAGGAACATATATAGGATCTTTTGCTAAATCTGTGACACTTTCCATACTGGATCATACCCTTGATGAAGGGTTGAGGAAACAAAGAATGTCAAAAAAGGCAACATTTTTGCTAGTCACCTGGTTCCAGTGTATTCCAGGAACCATGATTTATGCTGCCTTAATATCTCTGTATTAAAGAATCACTGTAACCACGAGTCTGCAGACATTGGTACCATAGCAAAAGTACTTTACTTCCACTTGTAATCCTGCATGCTCTTCAGCATCAGCACGTGCAAGGGACCTCAGCATGGTCTCTCACGGCAGTGCAGACCACAAACATCAACCTGTCTTTCTTCTGCAGCACAGGCCTTAGACACTATTAGCCTTCAACAGCAGTACAGATCAAAGACATCGACATGTCCTCAGATGGCAATGCAAACCATTCACATCGACATGTTTTCAGGTGTCAGCACAAAATGTGGACAGCCAGGTGACCATGGGCCATCGATATCAACACAGAGACAGAGAGACATAGAAGGCCTATATGATAACCCCTATACCCATCCTACCCCACCTCTCAAAAGAAGTATAACCTACACAGAGAGCCATTGAATAGAACTCTTAAAATTTGTGATAAGAATGCTGAAGTGTAGCTCTGCATATTTGAAAGCATTGGCATTGGTACAGGTGGGGGAAGCATTCAGTTTTCTTTAATAGGCTGGCCACAGGGCATTTGACTATGCTCCACTGAGTATATGGACAACACAAATTGGACTATTATTATTTCTTCTTCTTCTTCTTCTTCTTCTTCTTTCTTCTTCTTCTTCTTCTTCTTCTTCTTCTTCTTCTTCTTCTTCTTCTTCTTCTTCTTCTTCTTCTTCTCCTTTTCCTCCTCCTCCTCCTTCTCCTCCTCCTCATTCTTCTCCTCCTCCTCCTTCTTCTCCCTCTTCTTCTTCTTCCTCTTATTCTTCATCATTGTCATAGTCTCCTCTCCCTCCTCCTCCCCCTCTCCCTTCTTCTCCTCCTCTTCCTGTTCTTTGAAATTGTAGATCACAAGAGTGGAGGTGAAGCTGGGAGGACTGTGAAGTAAGTGTGATTGGGGATCATAATGTGGAACTCCCTAATAATCAATACTAGCATGAAAAGGAGATTTTAAAAAATTAATCATCGTAGCAGAAGGAACTGAGTGTAAGAGTCTTTGGAAAGTCTCCTTGGTTTTTCATATTAATTTTACCAAATATTTAAACTTTGTTTGTATATTGCATTTATTTGTGTCAGTAGTATAAAGGTAAAAGAACAATTATTAGTAAAAACTTATGAATATTTCAAAAACATTTTTTGAAAGAGACATATAGGTAGATGTTTTATCTATATATGAGAAAATTTTATTCACATTGTTTTATTGCAAATATACATAACTTCAAAATGTGGACTCATGGTGACTAATTAGGATTGCAAGATATTTTTAAATTTATTATCCTTCTTTGGATTTTATGATAATATTCTATTTACAATGAAAATTTATTTTTCCAGTGAATCACATATGCTTATAAAGTGTCAATTTTCTGTTTGTTAGGAATCTTTATGTATTTGCTAAAATATATAATTATAAGATTCATAAAAACCAAATATATTTATTATGTTAGCACAGTGATTCCCAGGCAGCAATGTTTTGGCTCACTGGAGGATTTTTATGGCTTTAGACATGTTTGTGGTGAGGTAATGAAATGTTGCTGGCAGACAGTTGTACTATTAAGCATCAAAGAATATACAAAATCATCTATACTTTTAATACTAGGATTCATAGTTGACACTTTAATGGTTGGAAAAAAATAAATTTAATTATAAATTGCAACTAACTCTTTTAATTCAGGTATTACATAAGCTAAGATGGTTAAAAAAATTGTGTGTGTGTGTGTGTGTGTGTGTGTGTGTGTGTGTTGAACTCTTCTGTAGAGGATTGATTAAATCTAACCTAACAGGTAACTGCACATTGACATTATGTCATAGAGAAAAGAACTACATCACTTTACTTTTCCAGGAAATATTGAAATCATCCTCTAATTTTGCATATTATTTTTCAAGTAAAATGGAGAAGAATATACTTGTTAGAATTTTTCAAAGATTTTATAAATTGCCTTATTGCTTATAAAAGAAAATGGTAAACTTAGAGAGGAGAGAGAAGGTAGAATTTTGGAATTAATTTTCTATTAGTCATTTGAACAAGTTTCCTAAGTTTAGAAATCCTGAATTTTGTGACACCATGTTTTGAACCACTAACCTGAAATTATCAAAGCCATTATCTTCCTGTGAAGTGATTGTCACATTATGGTACGAAGGAGTTAATCTGGCTACATGCACCAGATCAATAAAAAGGATTATCAACAAGATCTTATGGTGTTTATGGCTTATAAAGTTTGTTCTTATTAACCTATAGCCCAAGTCCTACCATGGCTGTTATAATTTTTAGTTGTTATCCAGGTGGATCTTAGCATGAGGCTTCTATAACCATTTTTTTTGGTAGTTAGATATATTCCTATTAAGGAGTCAGAGAATTAGCACTGAGGCACTGAGGGGATTATTGCTGTATCTTGGTGTCTCTGAGATATGATATTGAAAGTATCCCCTTGTGGTTGTGTATACTTAAAGTTATTGCATGAGTATTTTCCTTCCCTATCAGAAACTATGGTGCCAAGACTCCCCAAAACTACCAATAACTACCTTTGTAGGCAGAGAAGAAAAACTATACTATATCCTGATCTTAGACCACGTACAATGAAAAGGTAGTAAATGAAATAGATACTGAAGGGGATAAATTTAGCAATGGCTTCATGTGTGAGAGAAACATTAACAAAAATATGGCATAGAACAAATTGTCCTACTCCTCCAAAATCAGAGAAGCCACTGAAATTGCTCATGAAACACGTAGATATATACATACATGTATATTTGTACTTACACTGTTTGTGCTGGGACTGAATACTTTTTATGGAGAAGAACAATTTCTCTGCTAACAAATTTATAATTTCACTCCACTAACTATGATAGTTATAGCTTCAGCACATTTATATAACCAGCTTCACAGCATAATGACATTCAGCATTTTATAAAGAAAAATTCATCTTAAGAGTTAATATTCATGAAGAAGTAAAAATGAACTTTCATGGTGGCAGCTACAGTGTTTCCCCAAATGAATCAATATTAAAAAATGGTAATGTTTAAGGATTTAATATTCTGGTGCTGTTGTAAAAGTTTACTAATTAATAATTTATTGAAGAAATTAGATTAATATGTATCTATCAAAGGAAAGGAGGCAGTCACTTCTGTGCATCAGTAGCATATGTTACTCTTACAGTTTTACATTGCCTAGTGAAATAACAGAAAGAAATGTTAGGGTATAACTTTACAGTGTAACAGACAAACTATGTATTTCCATTGCCTTACCAGAATAATAGACTAAGCTAAATTTCAAAGCTATTTATCCAAGTAACATAATGAAAACATTTAAATTCCTACCAAGAAACATCACTGTAACCATACGTAGTTCATAGAAATTGATCTGGATATACAACAAAGCTAAGTGTGAAATAGCAACTAATAGGAAAGAAATTCTGTGTTCTTTCAGAATTTGAATCTGCTTACCCAATGAGTTTTCCTTTTTTTTTTTTTAAATATATAATTTGAAAACAGTAGAACATTTTAATCAAATATAATGTTCTGGAGATCTCATTGTGTAAATTAATAATTAGAAATTATTAATGTCATGTTGAAATTGGTTTCCAAAGACCCACCGGATTGATATCCCCCAACTTCTCTCCTTTTACAATGAACATGTAGGCATCACACATCTGTGCCAAAGGATGGACTGAAAGCCAGTTTCAGAGTCCTAAACTGCTCTGATCAAAGTTCCAAAGATAAAAATGAAGTATCAGAAATGAGAAAAGTACTCTCTGACCTTTATCATGTTTTTCCTTCTCAATTCTTTTTCTAGTAAAAAGCTATTATAAAACTATTTTATAAAACTCAAGTGCTGTTTCACTGTGGTATGATGAAGGAATGCATTTTTGGCTACAGGTACTGGAAACTACCTTGTCTTAGGAATGGTGATGTGTGGAGCTTCTTAGATCAAGCTCATTCCTCATGAAACAGGAGATTAGTTTTATTAGTTATGGAATTCTGTCTTTCCAAGGTAGACTTCCACACCTCCAGTTGTCTCTGAGCACATACCTAAATACAATTCAGAAATACACACTTAATTTGACTACAAAAAGATTGTGCCCTTGTATATGACCTAGACTTAGCATTGACTTCTTAGTCCTCTTTTCTTTTTTTATTGGCTATTTTATTTATTTACATTTCAAGTGTAAATAAACCCCTTCCTAGGTTTCCCCTCTAGAAACCTCCTCCCTCTCTCCCTCCCCCTGCTTCTATGAGGGTGCTCCCCCACCCACTTATCCACTCCTGCCTCCCTGCCCTGGCATTCCCCTACACTGGGGCACAGTCCTCTTTTCTATTCATTCGCCAGGAAAGAAATCTTCAGTGGCCATCTCATATTAATAAGATATTAAATCTATGTGAGATGTTGAGCTGAGAACATGAGAAAGAGTTAATATTAAATCTAGACAACTTGCATATTTCTATTCTACCAAAAATATCAGAGAATGCTTTACTGTGTACAAGACAAATGTAAACTACATCTCTAGCCAGGAAGTGGAGCCATATACCTTTAATCCAAGTACTCAGGAGGCATGCACAGGTGTATCTCTGTGAGTTCAAGGACAGTCTGGTCTATAGAATGCTCTATAGAATGAGGGATACACAGAGAAACCCTGCTTGAAAAAGAACCCCCAAACAAGTATCATTTATATCTATATCTCTATCTATATCTGTATCTATATCTATATCTATATCTACATCATCTACATCTATCATATCTATATCTATATCTATATATATAGATATACCTAAAAGAATGATCACTTTTCTAAATTCCATACTTAAAAAATAATAAGTTTGCATAAATATTTAAGCATACAGTACAAAATAATTTACAAATATTAGATATCAGCTCTTTGATTATATGCAAGTTATAGACCAGGGGTTGTCTTGTACAATTATAAGTTAGGAATCTTTCCAAACTAGGTTGATGCTAAGTAGGAAACTTGAAGGGTCTGAGACTTTAAGGGTTAGGCAGAGGAGAATGTAGATTAATCCTAGAACAAATACATTGGCTCTGAAATGAACCTAGGGATTTCATTTACTCACAATAATGAGAGTAAGCTGAGAAAACTAGGACAACTTGCTACCCCTTGCCTGGCGGGTAGTACCAAGAAAATCAGATATAGTATGTGGGGTAAATATGGGATTCTATGTCCAGCCCAGGGCTCGGGGCCACTGGGCAAGGAAGGACACGGGAAGTCTGACTGAAAGGACCCTAGGCAGCCAGGTGGGTATCAGGCTGTGAGAAGCTACACCACCCGGCTCCAGGGATAGGGAAGGCACATTCCGAGTTCCCCGCAGTCTGAGGTCCCCGCATGGACCTGCCAGAGTACCAGGGCCTCTATAGTGGCCAGGGATGGAAGAGCTGAGAACAGTGTCAGGCAATAGCTCAGGAGGAGGAGAGTCCTTAGCCTGGTTGGGTGGGCAGCTTGGCTTGGCTGGTAGCCATGGCTAGCAGCACAGAAAGGCTTCCTGTGGTATATTAGACGTGTGGCTCTGTTAAGGGAAGACCTGCTCCATTGCTCCAGCACAGTGGATCCTGATGAGAAGAAGCACTCCGTGGTTTTAAGGTGTTTATTGTAGAAAGGCAGAGAGAGGGAGAGAAGAGAAGTAGAGGCAGGCCATGGACATGTGGAGAGAGGAGGGAAGAGAAGGCAGAGAGAGTGGGAGCAAGAGGGCAAGAGAGAGAAGGAAGAGAGTAAGAGCAGGAGAGTAAGAGAGAGGAGGGGACAAACAGCCCCCCCTTTTTTGAGACAAGTTTCTCTGTTATGTAACTCTGGCTGTCTTGTAACTCACTATGTAGATCAGGCTGGTCTTTTTTTTTTTTTTGTTGTTGTTGTTGTTTTTCGAGATAGGGTTTTTCTGTATAGCCCTCACTGTCCTGGAACTCATTCTGTAGACCAGGCTGGCCTCGAACTGAGAAATCCACCTGCCTCTGCCTCCCAAGTGCTGGGATTAAAGGCATGCACCACCACCACTGCTGCTCAAACAGCCCCTTTTCTAGTGGGTCAGCCATCTTCACTGTTGCCAGGTAACTGTGGGGGTGGAATCTAGACAGAATACCAGGGACTTGGGGAGTTGCTCTACTGATTGATGGCCACACACCTCTCTTCTGGGGGTGCTTGCTATAGGAGGCTGTAGCTGAAACAAGAGCCAGGGGCCCAAGGAGTTTGGCCAAATACCCGCAGTTCCTCCTCATCTACTGGGTCTCCAGGGTTTAAGGCCTGAACTAGACCGGGAACCAGGTTGTCTGTGCACAGCTCACTGCCCCACAGTAGTATGCTCACATAGAAGGCTCAAACTACAGAAGAATGGAAGCTTTAGCACTCTTGTGTTGAGCTCTAACCTCTAGAGTTCTAAGTATTATCTTACTTGAAATAGTTACTGCAGATGTGATTACACTAAGTTAACCCATAGGAAGAAACGGAGCCACTCTAATGATGACTGATGTACATACCTAATAGAGAACAGAGAGAGTGTCATACAGAGAAGGGAAGTAGCTATTGAGAGACTGTAACAGATTTTGGAGTAAGGGTGCCTGAAGTCAAAGCATATCATGCTATGAAGGAAAGAGAAAGCCTTCCCTCAGGATTTGAGAGAGAACACTGACCTTGCGTCTAAGATTAAGGTAGTGCTTTGTGGCTTTTTTTGTTTGGCATCTATTTTGTGCAGGATATCACAGCTCTGATTCTATGGTTATGACTTTAGTACTCATATGAAGAGAGGAATGTGTACCACTCTTTCTCATTGAACACAGAGACTTTGTGCTCTCAATAAAAACAAGGAATCAATGACAGCAATATAAGCTCTGTAAGGGATGCAAAAATCTTATCATTACTTTTTGAATGGGAGGAAATAACCATAGCTTAATGTATTCCTCAGTATACGGTATGGACATACACTGCACCCAAATCTTCATGCTTCCAGTATCTAATTTCCTTATGTCACAGACATTCACATACAAATTGATAGTGAGGTAGGTGATTAGATAAAAGATAGGTAGATAAGAGAAAAAGAGACATGCACAGAGAGACATCATAATTCAGTGGAATGGCAGAAGTAAGAATATTATTTTCTCTCTCTCCAGGCGTCCTCATTAGAGTGACATTGTCTTTAAACCCCGCGTGGCAATCCCTGACGCACCGCCGTGATGCCCAGGGAAGACAGGGCGACCTGG
>NW_022196915.1:99276165-99303602 GCF_008632895.1 Mastomys coucha | reverse complement strand
CCTGGCTGATCCATCTGCATTTGCGGCTGCTGCCCCTGCTGCTGCGGCCACCACTGCTGCCCCTGCTGTGGCTGCAACCCCAGCCAAAGCTGAAGCGAAGGAAGAGTCGGAGGAATCAGATGAGGATATGTGATTTGGTCTCTTCGACTAATCCCTCAAAGTAACCAAGTCAGCCTGCTTGATATGAGAAAGATGGAAATAAAGGCTTACTTCTCTTAAAAAAAAAAAAAAAGAATATTATTTTCAAACAGGAGTGAAATGATTAAATTATTCTCACAAACAGTATTTTAAAATAGCATTACATTTCTCTATTGTGTGTATATATGGGCACAATGACATGAATGTATAGGGCAGAGGACAACTTTCAAGTTAGTTCTCTCCTATCATTTGTGTTCTGGGACTCGAATATAGGTCATCAAGCTTGGCAGCAAGCACCTTTATGAACTCAGCTATTTCATTGCCCCTAAAGGAATACATCAAAGCTTATAGAAATTAATGCTATTAAATTCATCATATTTAAGTATTCACTAATACATTATTTACATACCGTTAATCCTGATGTTTGCCAGAGTAAAACCAGTTCCACTATTTGAGCTGAATTAGAAGCAAGCTGTTAATTAAATTTGGGCAAGGATGGGCTTTGGTTAGGACCACTCCCTGGAATTTTCTTCTGAGTTGTCCCAGATACACTTTGTAGGGATTCAGAAAGACAAACCCATAGGCCACCATACTTTTCCAAGAACTACAACTCCCAGCATTCCAGGACATTACCTGGCTCTTGGGCAGGTGACGTTTACAGGTTAACTTCAGGTTTTACAAAACCCAGAAGCTTATTATTATACTTTTTCTAGCCACCTAGGTATTTACTGAATTACTGCTCTTTTTATTTTCCTGAATAGATGTAATTTATTTCATAGAAACAAACAGACAAAAGGAATAAACAAGCACAAAGCATAAACACTTTCATATTCTCCCAGAACAAAGTAAAAGCTAACTTGAAAAAGTTGTTAACTTGGAAAAGGTCATATTTGATTAGGGAAAAAAATTGAATTATAGAGTAAGTGTGAATGCTTGCAGTTTGCCTTCAGTAAATCAAACTAGACCAACAACAAAGGTTGATAAATAAAGCTGGGAGGAAATAAAAGCATAATGAGAAAATAAGAAAGATTTATAATGAGTATGTCATTGTTTATATGTAAATAGAATCATAAAATGCTCAAATCCATTTATTCTCTTGAATAGATGGCGGCTTGTTCAGTACTTTGACTTGTACTCTGTAATTTCAGCAGATTTTACTTTTATTGGCCAGCATTGGAAATGTGATTAATCATAACATTGAGCTCACGTCAATGATTACCCATTTTGATCATCAATTCCTATATACTCTACTCCCATTCTACCTCACAGGCATGTATTCCAAGCTGTTTAATCAAATTTACATGTATACATCATTTGTCTTATGTATAATTTACATAAATTGATTCAGGCAATAAATCTCATGTTTTCTTCTTCTTTTCTACTTTTACTTAATGCATTAAAGATGTGGCTATATTTCTTTATGTACATCTTGACTGTTCCTCCTAATTGTTTCATAATATTTTACAATGTACATACATCCTAGGCTGTCTGTCTTGATGGAAACTTAACCCCCAAGCTTCCTGTGACCCACAAGTGCTGTGTGACCCTTATACTCATTATGAGAGATAACCTGTTGACACACCCGAGAGAAGGGCATATATATCCATGGTAAACATATCCCTTAAGGCTCCAAAAATGTTACTATGGAAACTATTGTGAACAGTGATTTCTATTATATAGCCTCACATTTTAAACCATTCTTTATTACAATCTGTCCCCTTGGCCATTTTGAGAACTGTAGTACATTGTCTGGTTTTGGAGTTTCTCTAATTTTTTAGTAGAGATCAATATAGTCTATAACTTTAGATTTCCTCATATATGTATTATCTATTCATGACTTCCTTATCTTTGTATTACAGTTTTTGTTCTTTTATGATATTAGTACAGAGAGCTATTATGAGTATTTTAGATGTTAGATCCTTTCTGGTTTGGGATGTACCTGGCATGTCTATCAAGGTATTCTCATTACCTCAGGGACCCTAACCTTCAATGTAACAAGCTCTAAAAATTTGTACTGCTTGGGCTAGATGTGGAATAAAAGAATGATTCCAGTTGGTTGCTGCATATGATGTGTCTGGTTACTCATATTCCTTGTGGTTTGTTTCATTGTCTCTGTAGCCCTTAGCCTCTAACACCAAACCAGGTCAAGTTGCCTTTCCTTTGCTTGTTTGTTCTTTAACAAAATGCAACACATTATACACATATCTATCAGGAAAATATGCGTGTGTTGTACATTTGTGTGGCAAGGAGTGCCTTGGATATTAAATTCTTCTGTAATATGTGATGTATTCTTACAATTACATAAAGTATGCTCTAGCATGCCTAAAATCTTATTTGAGCTTTTACATGGATATAATTCACATTACAAAAATTTTTTACACAATAACATATAATGACTAAAATCAGGGTTAAAAGCATGGAGCAGAGAAGCACCATTTAAAACCATATATGGTGGATGCCATGTATACTAGATAATATGCAATTGATGCCTAGTGACTCAAATATTTATTTGGTTTTATCATTTTCCAATAAATAAAAAAATTAAATAAAATACAAATTTATATTATTTTTCTAAAGTTTCCTTTTAAAGTGGTCTTTGGTTTTTTTATAACCTTTATTACTTTAAAAATCTGATTTTTATTTTTATTTTTATTTTTAAGTTAATGTATTCTTCCTTCAAGCCCTCCCAGGCACCTCCCCCTTATTTCCTCTTCCAAATTGATGGCCTATGTTTCTTTAATTGTTGTCACTGAAATACATAAGTATATCCTGATCATTTATATAGCTATTCAATTTATGTTTGTTAAATGCTGAAGGAATTACTGAATTTCTAAGGAGGTTAGTTTTACTAAGAACTTCAATTGTTAGTGAAGCCATGTAGAAAATCTAAGGATTTGAAAAATACTGAAAATGCCATAACTTGCTTTTTAAAGTAGGACAAGCAGTTATTTAAGTAAGATGGGAGGCCTCAGGGTGCAGTGAACATTTTTTAATTGCATATTTAATTAGAAATATGCTGGAGACATAGTGTTTAGTTTAGCTGAAGCTCATGGGCCTTGGCAACACATTCTCTTCTAACTAGAATTGATTTTACCTTTAAAAAAATCATATAGAAGTGAATAGATTTAATTGTGTTGTTGTTCATCATATAAGGATTAGAATCTTTTATTTTTCCTTTAGAAAATAAGTTGACAAGTTTACTTTAAATGGTTTCTCTTTTAATTATCCTTGAAACTTATTTAGCACCTAAACATTAGCAAACATGACAGTTTAGTAAAGATTAAAATAGCATCTAAATTTTGTAAGTCCAATACTGTTTACATGTTTTTTTTTTTAAGTTATATCTGAAATCCAAAGCCCATCTCCATACTTTCAGTAAGGGTTTAAGAAGCAGGTAAGGTATGGCATCAAGCAAAAATGAAATGAGAGATAAGGATGTCGCTCAGTTGGTGGAGTGTTTGTCTAAGAAGCATGAGCTTCGATTCTCAGCATAACAAGCTGGGCAGAGTGATGCCCTCTATGTTTATACTTTAACCATAATAATAAAACATTTCTATGGTGTATGTAGTTTTGTCTTTATACAGCCTTCAGTATCATGGAAGTACTCAACAAAGTCAAAAACCTTAAGGATATCTATTTTTTCAAGATAAAAATAAATAAATATAATGTATCTCATAAGAAGGAAGTACACCACATTTGCATCTCCAAAGATGATGCCAAGAACATATAGCATGGAAAAAAATTCCTGAAAGTCATATTGGAATTCTATATACGGTGATTAGTTTTATTATATTCATTTATTGATCCATAGTTTTCTTTATTTTATTCTTGACAATGCGTCTCTCTTGGAGTATGTGAATGTTAGTACGGAAGCCCACAGAGGAAGGAGAGGCTCGACGATGTTATATCTTCTAGAGCTAGATCCACTGGCCTGTCTGAGCTATCTACTTTGAGAGATGGGAACTGAACTCTGCATGCCCTCTGTAAGAGTATTTCAGGCTATCTTGTTTTTTAAATGGTGTACTTTCTATATTTAATAAGACTTACTTAGCATATCTGGGTATAAAGGAATAAAAATATCTGGAGAATGACCAAAAATGTCTAGAAAATTTATGTTTATCGTATAGATTACAATTGACATACATATGATATACATATTCATATCTGGTTGGGGTGGGTCCAGTAAAGCACTGACAAGACAATTACTTCTAGCCATCAGCCAGTTCTTTCACAGAAATGTACTTCTCATCACTTTTCCTCTTCTCCCCTCTCCTCCCTTCTCCTTCTCTGTTCATTCCTTTGAGAAATGATGGCTCAAAAGTCTTATCAGGCTATGGATGTAGGAAGGTCCATCTGCCAGTACTATGGAACAAGAGCTACAAATCTCTGCCACAGAATACCTTGCTGGCTGCTCTGTATTAACAAAAGTCAGAACCTTTCCCAGCTTCACCCCCTGACCACCCAGCTCTGTACAGAAATCCCAGCTATGGCTGGAAGGTGAAGAAAGCTTCTGTTCTCAAGTTCTCATTTTGAAACCACGGAGGCATCCCAGAAAGCTCTGTGTGCTTGCCTTGCCAGTTTTTATCGTCTTGTTGTCATAAATATAATGTAGCGTTGATGGAATATTTTTTAAAACAGAAGGTCTGGAATAATCTACCATAGAAAATATAGAACTTTAATCTTGCCATCTTCTGGGAGATGATTTATCATATGAGAAGCAAATATAATCCCAGAAACCATTTGGCACCTTGAATAGGGAAATCAGGATAGATGAAATATCACCATGGTGTAAAAGGCTAATGAAAATTTAAAAATAGGCAAACAAAATTATTATTAAATAACTAAAGTAAGACATGTATACTAATCTTGTTACTGATTTACTATTACAAAGTACTATCAGTAAGTTTGTAGTTGTTGGCTTTGAATTATTTCAGTTCAAACCAAATGAACAGCTTTCTGTTCCTAAGTGAAAGTTTAAAACTCCAGGAGTTCCTTGTGTTTTCATTAAAGGCAAGACAGTTTTGTATTCAAAACCTCCTATCATTTAAGTCTTTACCTGCCTACAGGCAGTAAGCAGACCCTTTCTAGTCTCTGAACTTTCTGAGCAGAATTAGGCTTCAGAAAATTAAGTTTGCCAGTGATGTTGACTGCCCCAGTGAACTTTAAGGTAGCATTGCTTTCAGGAATTGGAACAGCCAAGAGAAAGTTAGAACCCCATCTTTTCCTTCAACAATTCACTGTGCTTCCAAAGAGTCCCACTATGTGCTTTTGAAAGTGCACCCTTGCCAGCCTTCTAGGTGTCCTGAGCCCTTTGTATCACTCCAGCCAATTATTTCTACAAAGGCATCATGAAGATTACCACAGAATTGAAATATATGCATGCAACTATAAAATAGTATACTTAATAATATTTTTAGGGACAGATACAAACCTTTCATCCATATGAATTTCCAAACCTATAGACAGGGTGGATTAACTCAACGAGCAAAAAATCATAATTTCCTGAAGCAATTATTAAAGATTCTGTATCCTGAATAAACAAAAATGAACTGCTTTCAAAGTCCTAATCTTTTTATTCAGAGATAAAGTAAATCATGGAATAGTCTAAAATGATGCTTAAGAAAAATACGGGCTTATTGATGGAATGGATGATGACTAATGTTACTCACAGTTTGTGCATTCTTATAGTATCCATCATGTGAATACATATTTCTAAACTAAAATACTATGTATTATAGCCATTTAAATAAATGTTATAGCTTTACTTGCTGCATTACTGTTAGGCAAGTATTGAAATACAGAAAACATCACATCACTGGATGGAAAGTCTCATCCACATTGCATCAACCTGACACTGACTCTTACAGTCTGAGTCTTGTCATACTACCAGACTTACCGTGAATCAGTGCTGAGATATTAAAATGGAATTATGAGCCATAAGGAGGAGAAATAGAAACTGTAACTGAGGAGCATATTAATTAGTTGCCAACATTTATTAGGAAGACAAAGTGATGGCCCTTTAACAGCTTATACCACTATAGCTTAACTAGGAGATGTCTCATGATGTCATCTGGCTGATTAGATTGGAAATTTATGGTCCAGAAAGCTTTGTTATATTTCTTTCAAGAATTATTACAGAGTAACAAGTCAGAATACAAAAGTGGGTGAACAGTGTCTACATCAAGTTCTTGATAAGGGTATTTATTTCCTTACACCACTACTTCATTTCCTTTTTAAAATTTTTTTTAATGTTTCTTCTTTTCAACAGCCATGAAAACTCTATGTCTAAAACAAAAGATATTGTATATCATAGTGATGGCATTATTTTAAAATAAAATAAAAATTAATAAAAAAGAAGTGGATGGGGTTTCACAAAGCCCCCCCCCAGTCTTAAAGTGAAAGTTTTTAGGAAATGAAGAGATATGCATAAAAATATGTCTCCATTTGCATTTTCTGTCATTAAAATCCAGAATGAATAGTTTAAAATATTATTTTGTATTAAAGTTTAGATTCAAGACATAGGCATTTTATTACAGTAACCAACAACATACCTACCGTCAAGGCTTTTGGGCTGCTTTCTCCTATCTTGTTACAACACTAAAAAATATAGAGTTTACATACAGCTAGTTTAAAATTTTACAGAATAAAACACTTGCATTCTGGATGCCAAGAGCTTTGAAATTTTTTGTAAGCTACTTTGGCAATGTTTAGATATTCATAATAATGGCAAGGATTGCTGGTCAGTTATGGATGGAACAAGAACTTCTCTGACTTGAGGAGCCTTCCAATTGAGATTTCCTGCATTACTTCTGACATGTAACAATTGCTAACAGTGTCTCTAATTATGGTTCTGAATTACTCCTAGTATACTGTGAAGTATAGACATCTTTCTACTGTGCAATCTTTAGAAATGCAAAAATTCACTGCCAAACACAGCTTTAAGATCCTTGGATTAGAAAAAGGAAGACTTCCAGTGTGAATAACAAAGATGGTAATTATAAACCCTATGTACCATATATTCTCAATCATGTTTGGAAAACATCCATCATCGTCTCTCTGCTGGCCTTAGTTCTGCCCTCCAGAGTATTTAGAGGAAAAGTTTGAAAAAAGCCATCTATAAAGTCAGAGCATGTACTTAATAAATGTCAAGTTGCCTAAGAGCTCCTCCAAGCAGCTTTTGCAAAATGAAAATGAAGGACACCACCACAAAATTAATTATTTACCTGTATCTGTCTTATTTTGTAAATTGGCAGTCCTTGACAGCATGCATTTGAAGAGATGAATGTTAAAACTCAGAGTGACATCATAGAAACTCATATAACACTTTGTTATTTATTAATTCTAAAAATTATCCCATGAGAAATGCTATTTTCAAAATCCTTGATCCTTTTACAAGCCCTTTTTGTTAAGGATGAAAGACAGCTTAGGTTTAAGATGTTACACTGCTTTGCACAAGACCTGAGTTCAATACAGAGCACTCAAGTCAGGCATTTCTGCACATCCGTCTTGTTTTGAGCTTAAACTACCTTTTTGACATCAAGATAAATTCTTATATGCCTTAACTCATAATTAGAAAATGTTAATTCTGTGTGTTGTTCTTGAGTTAATTATTTAAAACTGGAGCCATTTTCTACCTTTAGGAGACAACTATGAACTCTAGTGGTCACAGTTCCCAGTGTGCATGGTAGTATTCCCATGGACATAAGTCCTCGTGCATTTCAGACCTTCAAGTTTATATATTGCATGCGATCATTGTCATAAACCCTTAAAATATTTCTGATCCTCAAGCCTCCATTGTCCAGAATAAGTGAATCTGAATTGGCTTTGGCTATAGTCATTTTTGAAATGTTCATGATTGGATAGTCAGCCTATAAACATGAGAATTACTACCATCTATCAGTAAAGGGAATAAAACATACATTCATAGAAGACAAATAGAGGTAAAAAATCTGAAATGAACTCTGAAAGGTAGAATAAGCTCAATGAGTAATGATAATAGTTTTGGGATAAATATTAATAAGTTTCCTGCAGAAAACAAAAGGTTGATGTTTTGGGCTAGAGTATTTCAGAGCAAATAGCTTTGTCCATGCAGCAGAATGTGTCCCATATCAGTAGTTTAAAATATCTACACAATGTTTATAATAATTGTAGTATTCTGGAGAGTATAGTGGTTGCTGGGCATATGTGTCTGTCCTTATTTTAAGGTTTATATTTATTTACTTTATGTGTATGTCTGAGTATACATATGTGCACCATGTTCCTTTCATTCTCTGCAGAAGTAAGAAAATAGCATCAGTTCCTCTTGAAACTGGACTTACCGCTGTTCTGTGATGCTAGATGAGCGTGTCAGGAGTCAGAAACAGGTTGTCTACAAGACCAACAGATGCTCATAACCATGAAGTATCTCTCCAGACTCCGCAATTCATATATTTTACAATACAATGAGGAGTATTCTAAACTTTTGGGGCTCTTTTCTGAGTCTTTCTTTACTCCATTTGTAATGAGCGTACACTGGATATAAATGAATTAGCTATTGTGAGTTCGTATTTACACTGGTTCTGTCATGTCCAGAAGAAGATAGTACTTCAAAGTTCTATCTTACCAATCTCTGGTTATTTAGTTTCTTGACCCCTTTTCCATAATAATCCTCAGAACCTAGGGCTGTGAAATCATTGAGAGAGATGACCCACCTATAGGAAAACACTCATAGTGGGGATAGTACCTGAAATCATTGGCCAGATCACAGTGTCAAAGGTCCAGTTGAAATCTGCAGAATTTTCTCTTCTTCTATTTATAATATTAAAAATTTGCCCTTTATTACAAGACAAAAAATAACACAAGTGTGATATTTGATTATACTAATAGAAAATTCAGAAAATACAAGGTTTCTAAGGGTTTGTATCCATTTTTTCAACCTAGTTTCTCAGCATTCAAAACATGTCAAATTCAGAAAAGCATCTCTAAACACAACTATCGAGTATTTTTTCTGGTTTTCCCAGTATAATGTGAACTTTGGACTCTTTAGGAAATTAGGAAACCAAAAAAAAATTGATTTCCAATTCATTTTTATTATTATTGTTATTGAGTCAGAAGTCAAACAATGTTAAATCAGGAGGGACATAATCTAATTAGGGCAGAAACTTAAAACCAGCAAGGAGCTATGGAGGCAACTGACTGCAAAACTGCAAAGATTCGGTTGTATTCAGTGTCAACATTGTAATCTTCTCAGTCCGTCTGAGCAAACCCAAGGTCGTCAGTAAAGCTTTGTTTGTTTTGTTTTCTTTCTGCAGTCATACAACCAGAAACGATAGTTGAACAACAATAGAATCTGTAGAATTTCAGTTGTCTAGAAGCTTAAATTTCTTCAGAATCAAATTAATACTAACTATATTTTCACAGTGCCTCTCTGAGACTAGTACCATTGCTTTTACTGTGGCAATGAAATAATGTTACAAGGAAAGTTAGCTAAAATCTCAGAGAAAGTTGTATTTGTGTAACTGGATCTGGAACACAGTTTCACTTCTCCTTTGGGCTCTCCCATTTTCACAGCAGTATGAACAGTAGCCCTTAGAGGGCTACTTAGTATCTGCTTAGCTCCAACCCATGATTATTCATTAGTTTTAAATATTTTATTAGTATAATTGCATGTATATATGGTTTTGTCAGTATTATGTATGTATGTGTGTGTGTATGTATGTATGTGTGTGTGTATGTATGTATGTGTGTGTGTGTGTGTGTGTGTGTGTGTGTGTATGTATGTATAGAGTGTGCATAACCTATCCATGGGGGCTAGAAGGCAACATAGGTCTCCTGTAACTTGAGCACACTATCCTAGCTAGCCATCACGAGGTCTTTGCTTTCTAACAGAGCAGCAATTGCAGCACACTGTAACTAGCTAGCCATCATGGAGGTCTTAGTTTTCTAAAAGAGCAGCAATTGCTCTTAACTGCTGAGCATGTCAAGTTTCCTTTAATCACTTAAAAATGACACTTTTAAAAATTATTCACCTTCCTCCTTATCATCAGCAGGAAAATGGATCAGAAGCTTGCATGTGTTTTCTGACAACAGCATAGACCATGAACATGGCCCCAGGCTGCAGTAGCCCCCCCCCACAATTGTAGTGATATGGACGATTGCAGATGTACAACTAAAAAACAGTAAAAAAATGGAAGACTTCTGTTACAATCCCTCACCCCAACTCCTGCCCATCTCAGAAAAAGTTGCATATCAGAGAGAAGCCCATCAAAAGATCTCAAAAAATATATCAGGTTGCTAAAGTCAGCATTCTACAATTGCTGGCTTCTGGCAGAGAGGTAAGGAAGGGAATTACTCAGTTCTAATTAAGAATCTGGCCAGTGAGAGTTTGACCATGAACCAGTGACTATATTTCATATTACAAAGAGAAGGAAAGAAAAAGGGAAGGGGAAGCCGATGATGAAAAGGGAACGAGGGTGTTGTGTCTCTTAAGCTACTTCCTGCTGTCTAGGGGCTTTGTCAATGGGGGGGTGGTAGCTGGATTTCACCATTGGGATCTACTTGGTAAATGATCACATCAGATTCCTCTGTGGGCAGTGGCTCATCTGTGGGCAGTGGCTGGTAATCCTGTAAGAGGAGCTGATTGATAGTTTGGTTAGAAATTTTTTGTATTTGTCATTGAAGAAATGTAGGAACAAGATTAATGAGGCAGGGAGCAAATAATAACACCAGGAAGATGACTAGGAAAGGAGTTACAAACAGGAGTATCCACTTCCATATGGGGTTTTCAAAAATCTCAGAACTGGAGGTCTCATGGTCTCTAAAATTTTTTATGTCTGACTGTAGCTCCTGGATTTTATTTCTTACTATCCAGGATTGGTTGATGTAGAAGCAGCATTCTTCTTGGAGGAACAGGCAAAGACCACCTTCTTTAGCTGTCAAGAGATCTAGTCCCCGTCTGTTCTGAAGCACCATGGCTGCCAAAGAATCAATCTGTTTTTGTAAGCACAGTTTCAGACATTTTTTGAAAATCACTTTGAAATTGAGAAGTGAATGTATTATATTGGATCATGGAAGTTGTTATCCCCGCAACTCCAGTACCAACACCTATGGCTATTCCTGTAGCAACCAAGAGTGGCACAACTTGGACTGCTCTCTTATGTTGGGCAGCTATCATATCTACAACTGAGATTGGCAGGGGTTCGTTTCCCTGGATTACTCCCAGTTTAGAGAAAAGAAGTACTAATGAGCAAACTCCTGACCAGCTAGCAGGTAGGCGATGATATGCCTGAGTGTCACAAAGAATTGACGTGTTTTGGATTATAGGGCATTGTGGCAAAGATGATATATCAAGGCTTATGGTTCTATTGCAGTCTAGGGTACTCAGCATTCCCACTGAATGAGTCCCAGAGGCCTTAAAACAGGTTGCCACCCCAAAGAGAGGGACAGAGGTAAGGTTTGGAGTCATGGCGACACTGGAGCCAGGGCAGCTGACAAAGGGTAAGGTAACGTTACTTGGTAGTATCACTGGAGATGCTGTAAGTAACAATTGTGAGTTAGTTCCAGGGGATACACATAACCAGCACTCTTTAAAGCATCCAGGTCTGGTGACATTAAGGAGTTGGTATGCTGAGGTCAAGGTCTGAAGTAAAAGGCAAAATGACAAGTTAGTACCATTTATGAGGGGTGATGTCAAAGAGATAAGGACCTCAGGGGAGTGTTTGATTATCTCCCCTACTTTTTTGATGTCCAAGGGTTGGGCAATTGAGACATATTTTCTCTGAATATGGATGGTACTTATTGGGGCCCCAGGCTGATTTTTATGATAGAGCTTACCAACAACTCCTGTCTCGCACCTGGATTCCCTCAGGTCTTGTATGTAGAAAAAGAGTGTCTTGCGATGTTGGTAGAAGAAATGATTGATTCATGATCCTAGCATATGTATTTGACAAGACCAATATGGGCAGCCCCCATATTCGTCTGGCCATTTTCTACAATTATCTTCTATCTGGTCAAAGGGAAAGCAAGTATAGAGATCATAATATTTAGATGGGATTACAGATACCAGGATGATAGCAATTTGGATTGGTTCCTGGCATCCGGCTATGGAGCAGTTTCCTGATCCTACTTGGAAAGACTGTTTGTTATCTGTGGGGGTCTCCAGATATAAGGGCTACCCTGGATAGAAGTGAACAGCAGGGGGAAGATGAGAAACCCATATCTAATCCAATGAGGTCGAGCTCGGCTGCTGGAGTGGAGTCTCATTCTCTGGGATTGGGGACATGGTAGACGATCTTGTTTGTCCTCTGGAGCTTAATAGAGCACGGTTCTGTTAAGATTGATGTGTATGAAGAAGAGTCATTTTTAGGGAGAGGAATGAAAGGTTTGAGGTGAGACAGATGGACCCAATGAGAGAGTCCCTCAAGTTTAGCAGCTGTAGGGGTCACAAGAATTACTTCAAAAGGGCCCTGCCACTTGAGAGAGAGAGGTGAGGGTTAATGACCTGGAGGGGATAGAAGGGCTTGGTCTCCAATGTTGATAGGTAGTGGACAGGAGACAGTGCATGTCCGAGATAGATGGTGGTCAGCAAAGTTCCATAGAAGAGAACAGAGGTGGCAAAGTAATGGGGTAAGTAGATGGTCTGGGAGGGGAGAACATTTAGGTGAAGGACCAGGAGTTAGGACTGGACGTCCATACATGAGTTCAAAGGGAGAGATGAGGAGAGGTCGCTTTGGGAAAGCTCATAACTTGAAAAAAGCCAGAGGTAGAAGTTTTACCCAATCAAGGTAAAGTTCTTGTGACAGCTTAACAAGAGTGGTTTTTAAAGAGCGATTAGTTCTTTCTACCTTACCAGAAGATTGATGGTGGTAAGGAATGTGAAAATGCCAGGGGATATCTAGGGTCTTAGATAGGATTTGAGAGACTTGGGAAGTAAATTCAGGACCATTGTCTGATTGGAGAGAGGCTGGGACACCAAACCGGGGGATGATCTCTTGGAGGAGAAGATCAGAGACTGTCTGAGCCCTTTTGTTAGTAGTGGGAAATGTCTCTACCCACCCTGAGAAGGTATCCACCAAGACCAGGAGTTACTTGGCATGCTTGACAGTGGGCATGTGGGTAAAGTCAAGTTGCCAGTCAGTTCCAGGAAGGGAACCTCTAGCCTGATGGGTAGGAAAAGGGGTACTATGATACTTTGAGTTGGGGTCAGGCCCAATCCCCCTATCCCATCCCCCCTTCCCACTGCTTCTAAGAGGGTGCTCCCTCACCTACCCACCCACCCACTTCTGTCTGACTGCCCTAGCATTCCTGTACCTAGGGTATCAAGCCTTCACAGGACCAAGGGCCTCCCCTCTTGTTGATGCCAGATAAGGCCCCTTCAGCTTCTTCAGTCCTCCTAACTCCTCCACTGGGGTCCCTGTGCTCAGTCCCATGGTTGGCTTGGAGCATCCACATCTGTATTTGTCAGGCTCTGGCAGAGCCTCTCAGGAGACAGCTATATCAGGCTCCTGTCAGCAAGTACTTCTTGGCATCAGCAATAGTGTCTGGGTTTGGTGTCTGCATGTGGGATGGATCGCCAGGTGGGGCAGTATCTGGATGGCCTTTCCTTCAGTCTCTGCTCTACTTTGTCCTTGTAAATCCTTTAAACAGGAGCAATTCTGAGTTAAAATTTTGGAGATGGGTGGGTGGCCCCCCAAAACAATTCTTTTCTAGTTATGCAAATTATTGACAGATTTTTGTGTTTCCTTAGCTAGAAAACAGTTTACTTTCACACATTGATAGAATTTGTAACTGTCAGGGAAGGTATGTGTCTAAATTTATCAGGAAAGTGTTAGATGAGAGCTGAAAACTTCAACTGCAACTATTTAAGAAAACAATATTTTCAAATATCTTAGCAATAATACTGCACCTTAACAACTGCTCTTCAGTGTTAGGAAAAGAAAAATATCAAATTGGCTAGGGAAGATAGTGGGTAAACATCCCCTCCCACAGATACAAGCAGTCAAACTTTGAACATTTTATACATGTGTACAAAATATTTTGATTATATTCACCTCACTCTGTCTCATCTCCTCAAAGCTTCCCTAACACATCTTCAGTCTTTAAAATATTCTAAGCCCAGTTGAAGAGATATATAATTTTTCAAACTAATTTGAGCACTTATTATATTATTTTCTAATTATTTTTATGTGTATACCTGCTTGTATGAAGGTGTGTCACAGAGGTCAGCATACCAGTAGAAGTTGGTTCTCTTTTCCCACTATGCTTTTTCAGGAATTGAACTTTGATTGTCAGGCTTTGCTGCAAGTGTCTGTTCCTGTCAGGCCATCTCACCAGCCTGGACTGTGTAATGTTCCTAAAATTAAATTGTAAACAAAAGATAAAATTTTATACAATGTAAATGTGCAATTAGAAATAAAAATATGTTAAAATTGTCTCATTATCAATTAACTGTTGTAGATAGAAAATACTATAATTGCTCACAAGAAGCTAGATTTTGGATAAGCATATCTAGAGTCTCCATGGTATATATTCAAGGATATTAATATGCTCTCAACCACTGCTTCCCACACTTAGTGTGTGCACTTTTATTCTGGGAAGTTTTGTACCTGAATATGACTGATGTTTTTGTGTACAGTCCCCTATGATGCATTGAAATAGCTACAGAAATCTTAGTAACATGACATCATGAAAGAACTGGAGAATTGTTTGTCTATATTCATTATCAACCTCTCCATTTTCCTGGACAACAGCGCAGCAACACAAACATCTTAGGAATGTAAAGGTCTTAACTCTAAGGCTGTAGGATGAGGTCATATTATAGGTCATTTTGAAAGTCTATTTCAGACCTTAGATTTTAACCTCAAGGTGATTTAGAAGCAGTGAAGGTGTAAGTGACATTATTAAATGGATTGCTTTGGTTAAACACTATGAAAGGTCGAGAGAGGGATGTCACTTAATTATTATTATTTTTTTGCTTTTCAATCTATCCTTATTCTGATGTGAAATAGTGGTTTTATTTCTTACTTTTTTTTCCTTGAAGCTTATTATGGAGTCCAATTATTAATTCTTGTGGTGTTTACTGTCCTCTAGAGAAAGAATTCCTTAATTTGAATCTTAATTCATTAAATAATTATGTACTTTTCAGTAAGTTGCCTCAGTTCTTTAGAATTGGCTAATAATACCCACTGTACTGCATTGTGTGACAACTGAATTTAAAAAGTTTTGCATAATGTTCTTATATACATCAATGCTTTATCTGACAATAAGATATAAGATGGTTGTATTTCAAGGATTTTTTTGGTGCTATTATTTTATTTACATTCTTCTTTAATACCGTAGGGGCTATGATTTCTAAAGGAATAGTGGAAGTAGGTCTCTGGTAGATGAAAAAGAATTCAAATTGTATCCACTAACAAATACGTATATTCACTTGTATCCTCTTAATATTGTAGTAAAGTTGTTGAGCTATAATAAAGAAGATGAATTTAATAAAATGCCTAAAGAGGAAAGTGTATGAATATATATATTGATTTGTATACTATATAGAGATCCTACATTTAGCTTGAAATTTACAACAGTAAGTTATAGAAATTTATGGTTATATGGTTTACTCTAAAGCTCTTTGGGACTAATATGAAATTATGTAAATAACATAAAATATGAATATTACATTAAAAATATAGATATACAAACCATTTAAATGTCAGATTTTCTTATTGTAAGTAATATTATGGACATATATTTACACACTCAGTCATTCATATACTTTTTCTATAATTCAACTCCTAAATGATTATTTTTAAAATTTATTGTTTTAAAGGAAGAAAGTCATAATTGATTTCCTAAGGGATTATAAATTATATTGTATAAGAGCTATAAATAAGTAATATAAAAGAGCATACAAAGACAAGAATGTGTCCAGTTTTAGGGTAATACGGAGTAGAGAGATAAAATGTCAGTAAAGCATAGAAGGGTGATCTCAGTAGATACAAAGTGTGAGCCACGTGAAGAAGATGTTCTAGAGCGGGAACTTCAGATAACGGTTGTACAAAAATATATATGGTTCTGGTAAAAGTCAAAAAGAAGGTAGAGGATTCTAGATTCTATGTGTGATTGAGACAAAAACCTTAATTTATAATTACATCTTTCATATCACCATAAATTTACTATTTTAAACTTTTTTATTTAAAATGTGGTAGATGAATGTAATTGAAGAATTCCTGATTGGTTTTACCTATAATTTTGATTTGACTAAACTAACAAAGAGCCTTACTTAGACATCTTTAGAGAGTCAGTTATACACATGCAACAGTATCTAGCTTCATTCTGGAAAGAATTTTGTCTTCTAGTAGTTGATTAATGTTTCTAACTCATATTCCTTTAAAATATCATCATCCTGAGTGAGGTAACTCAGTCCCAAAAGGACATGCATGGTATGTACTCACTAATAAGTGGATATTAACCAAAAAACAAAGTGCTGAATACCAAAGATGTATCCCACAGAACTCAAAAAGGCCAACATGCTGAAGAGCCCAAGTGAGGATTCCTCAGTCCCATTTGGGATGAAGAAAGCAACCACAAGGGGGAAGGGAGGGAGCTAGGAGGGAAAGGGGATTGATGGGGATGGAGAGGGGAACATGATCTGGTATTGGGTGGGGGAAAAGGACTGAAATCCCTGAGGGCCAGCAGAAAGAACTGAAACATACAACCTCTGTGTAGCCAACAGCAGCTATGCAAACTGGGTTCCTGAAAGAGAGGCAGGGGCCTGGGGAAAATAGGGGAAATGGACTATGAGAGAAATAACCAGACCAAGTCAAAAGATTCCAAACAAGGTCCAATGTGTATTTCAGAGTCTGAGAATATATAGGCAGGGAACCCATCCCCCAGTAAGCCAGGATCTTGTGGCCTAATTAGCATCATGTGATTCTGTGCTGAAGGCAGGTGAAGTAGTTCAGCAGGGTGCTGCTCCTAGCAGGAACTTCAGGAGAGGTAGAGAAGCACCAGGACAAAAGGGCTTTCCTTATCTTAGAGAACTCCACCCTAAGTGGGTAGCAGCTCTGTGGCAAGGACAAGGTCTGGTTCAACCTGCTTGAGGCTGGGGGAGGTCATACCACTGGAGGTAGGAGGTTGGTGAAACCCTCCAGAATATACCAGAGACCTGGGATGTGAGAGACTTTCAGGACTCAAAGGGAGGGACCTTAGATGAAATGCCCTACATTGTGGAGTGGGAATTTGTAGAGCATATCTCCAGCAGAAAAACATGGCATCAAGTGAGGGTTGGGGTTGCCATCCCACTGTCAAAACTCTGACCTGTAATTTTTCCTGTCTGAAAGAATTACAGGGATGGAAATGGAGAGGAGCCTGAGGAAAAGAAGGTCTAGTGACAGGCCCAAAATGGGATCCAGCTCAAGAGGAGGTCCCAAGACCTGACTCTATTACTAAGGCTATGGAAGGCTTACAAAAAGGTACCTATTATGACTGCACTATAAAAAGACCCAACACACAGCTGAAAGAATCAGAGACAAATATTTGCATCCAACCAATGGAGGAGGGTGACCCTGTAGAAGGACCTGAAGTCTCAATTAACCTGGACCCCTGAGATCTCTTAGATACTGGACCACCAACCAGGCAGCATACAACAGCTGATATGAGGCTTCCAACACATATACAGATGATGACTGGGTATGGGTTTAATCAGAGACAATGCACCTAACTGTTGCCGGGAAATATTAAAAAAATATCAACCCACCATCTCTCCTGCCCCGCAGGTCCATGTTCCTGCTTTAGTACCAGTACTGGCAGGCCACAACACTATGTGCCAGTGGGGTTCTGCTTGGTGTGTTCTCACTGCTGACCTACTCTTTCCCTGCTAGTGAGCTCATCCAGCTTCTACACAGCACCCCACAGACCCCAAGATCAGCCATCTCAACACCTAATTATCAGGTAGAAACAAGACTCTTAAAGCTTAATTATCTAATCAGATTTATATAACAATTAGATCATAATTTACAAGATGCCAATTCAATAATTTCTGAGCCAATTGATAAAGATAAAGCTTTAACCAAATTTTTCTAACCTTGTGAAAATCCTAGCTACTTGTGGTTGTTTAAAACCGTGGGATCAGGATCTTCTTCATCTGCCTCCATGTTGGCCTCTCTCCTTCCTCCTGCTACTTCCCTGTCTCCCAGCTCGTAGCTCCACTTCCCTTTTCCTGTCCCATCACAGGCCTGCCACTGCACTAATGTGATTGGAGATGGAAAATCCCACAACACCTAACCCTCAAGATACTGGAGGCCCCAGGGAGTTTAGAGGTCTGATGGGGCTGGGGATGGCGGATAGGGAAATCCTCCTGGAGCCAGGGGAGCCAGGGAGCAGGTACAGGATGTGGAACAGTAGGAGGGTGGACTGGGAAGGGAATAAAACCTGGAGTTTAAAATAAATAAATAATAAAAACCAAACCACAGCAAAAAAAAAATATATATATATGAAAAATATGTGCTCAAAGAAAAAGTACCCAAAGCACATACATGTATTTAATCAATAATTAAATTGTTAGCAAACAAACAGAAGGAATGAAAACAGATGTCAGAAGTTTGATGCAATTAAGTGATAAATAATATCAGTAAAGGAGAGAAGTTAGGCAAGCAGTAAAATTTTAGAAACTGAAAATAACCACTGTCAAAATCATTATTTATGTACATGCCATTATAAATTTCACCTCTCCTGTGCTGACCATTATGAGTTATATCATTATAAACATTGTTTTTTCTACGCTTTCCATTATAATAACTACGATCACCTTGTCTCTGGCGATTCAATGCTGCCACCTGGCCCTTCTTACCTCGGGGCCCAATTAAACCCACTGCATTTAATTCATCTAGTTGAGCAGCAGCATCTCCAACCCTAAGGTCTGGCACGAGGAAAAGGGCAAGAACAAAACCCTTCAAATGTGCTGGTGCCCCTCTCATCAGTTTGCGTCTTATAGGACTGGTGGAGGGCATATCTTCTAGACCTTCCCATTGTGGGGGATTATGTTTTACACAACATATCCACTTTAACATTGCAATTTCCCTAAGCCTTAAAATCCCTTCATCAACACTAAACCAAGGGACATCAGGTATCTCTAAATCCTTTTTGGTAGGCCACCTTTTGATAAATGCTTCAGCCAACCATTCAAACAAACTTCTGACACCTTTTTCAACTGTGCGAGCTTTCATATTAAACCTAGGCTCTCCACTCGGGGGCCCATGTCAATAAATTCAGCCTGCTCTAGTTTTATGTTCTTTCCACCATTATCCCACACCCTTAACATCCATTCCCACACATATTCCCCAGGCTTCTGCTTGAATGAATTAGCAAACTCATTAAGCTCCTTAGTAGTGTATCGAATTTCCTCATGGACTACACTTTCTACCTCTCCTTTAGGGGCCTGTTTTGCCTTGAGTCTGGTTATAGGTTTAGAAGAAACTATTGGTGGGCCTTGAGAACCATCAATATTGTCTTGTCTGGCATTTTCTTCAGTGAAAGTCACTGCTGGTTTATCAGACTCTGGGGGGATTAACTTCCTCTTGTGAGAAAGGCATTATTTCAAGGGGTGGGGCTGAAACCCTTGAGAATCTGAAGATTCAAAATTCTCAGCTTCAATGGGGTCTTCCCACACATCCCCATCCCAATTATAGGATCCCATTCTTCGCCAACTAATGCCCTTACTTTAACTACTGACACCCTCTGAGGCTGAGACTTGAATTTTTGCTGTAATTCAGCCAACCTTATAATGAGAGTTTCAGTTTGGTTTTCTGCAGCTTGAGCTCTATGGCTGCTGGAGAGAAGATTCTCTTCAAGGACATACTTAGCAACTTTTAGATTGTTTACCTTTGTCTGAAGCCTTTCGATTTTATCACACAACTCCTTATTTTCCTTCATCATTTTTTCTTGAAACTCCTTATTTTCCTTCATCATTTTTTCTCGAGATGCTAAGAACAACCAACTGACAAAATCATTTTCCAATTTCTTCCCCTTCTTGTAAAAAGCTTTGTACACCGAATCCCCTAATTCATCAAGATAATCAAGGGCATTAGCTTCTTTGAGTTTGAAAAATAGTTGCGACCACAGGTCTTCAGTATTCTCTGAGCTCCCAGGAGGGAGAGAATTTGGAGAGGTTTCAGAAGTTGAAGAAGCTGATGGATTCTTAAACCATCTCCAGATTTTTAAAAGATCCATCGTTATACTTCTGCTCCTCTAGAGCCACTCCTGGTACCAATTTTGTATTAGTCAGGGTTCTTTAGAGTCACAGAAGTTATGATAGTCTCTATGTAATAAAGGAATTTATTGCAGACTTACAGTCTGTAGTCCAACTCCCAACAATCAACTCCCAACAATGGTCGGCAGCAGCTGTGAATGGAAGTCCGAGGATCCAGCAGTTGCTCAGTCCCACAAGGCAAGCAGATGTAAAAGAGCGAGCTTTCCTTCTTCCTTATATAGGTCTTCAGCAAAAGGTGTGGCCCAGGTTAAAGGTGTTACCACATCTTTAACCCCAGCTGACCCTGCTTGAACTCGTAGATCTTTCTATCTTAAATCCTCTGGGATTCATAGCCAGATTCTCCATGCCAAGATTCGGGTCGGAAACTTGTATCTCTCAGCCTCCAGGTTAGGGCCAGGTGAGCCTTATAATTCTGGATTGTAATTCATTTCAGATATAGTCAAGTTGACAACCAGGAATAGCCACTACATATGCTATAAAAAAAAGCTAATAATACTTTTGAGTACTAAAAATGATCCCTTGGACTGCCTTGGATGACTGCCTAATTATCAAAGTTTTTCATAGTTGTAAATGTTGAGACTAAATAAAATAAACTCACTTAAAAAAAAAGCTATTTTGTCTTATTCAGAATATAACTTTAGGCTCTGGGACAAGTCAAGCTCCCCTAAGCAGCCTGTTATCCAAGGGCTACCTTCATTATCTTTTATTCTCCTGCCACTTCTCCTTCAGCCTGCAGAAGACCTATTGATCCTGAACCAACCATACAAGGTGTTTCTTTCCCCCCACCCATCCTTCCTGCTCTCTGAGTCCTCTGGGCTCCTACGCTGCTCTGAGCAGCCTGCTAGCCCACAGAAACCTCCTTTCTCATGTCGCCTCTTCTCCACCTTCATTAGACCTATAGGTTCCGAACGAAACACCCCAAGGATACTCAGCAGAGGCCTGCCACACCAGGACTATTAAGGTTGGCCCTCTTCCTAATACCTACTATAATACCATCATCCAGGGACGAAAGCCATCCAGATAGCTAGAGGCCCTCAAACTAACACAATCAACTAAAGCCATGCCAGTATGATACATTCAGAGCTCAATTACCATGGTATATCAAGTCACAGCACAAGAGAAGCACGAGAAAATGACCTTCAATCCAATCTTATAAAGATGATAGAGGTCTTGCAAACAAAAACATCGCAGGGCCAGAGGGTTTTAGTGGAGAACTTCACCAGATTTTCAAAGAAGGGCTAATATAAATTCTTCTCAAATGCTTCCACAAAATAGAAATGGAAGGAACAATGTCAAACTCATTCCATGAGGCCATAGTCACCCTGATACCTAAACCACAAAAAGACTCAACAAAGAAAGAATACTTTAGACCAATTTTTCTTATGAACATTCATGTAAAATTATCCAATAACTGAATCCAGGAACCCATTACAGATATCATCCATCAAAAGTAAGTAGGTTTTATCCCAGGAATGTAGGGATAGTTCAAATTATGAAAACCCACCAATATAATCTACCATGTAAGCAAACTGAAAGAAAAAAAATTATTACATGATAATCTCATTAGATACTGGAAAAGCCTTTGACAAAATCCAACTACCATTCATGTTAAAATAATAGAGAGAATTGGGATATAGGGTGTATATCTAAACATAATCAAAGCAATATACAGCAAGCCAATAGCCAACATCAATATAATTGAAGAGAAACTTAAATTAGTTCCACCAAAATCAGGGATAAGACAAGGCTTCCCACTCTCTTCCTATCTATTCAATACAGTACTTGAGGTTTTAGCCAGAGCAACAAGACAACTAAAGGAGATCAAAGGCATACAATTTAGAAAAGAAGAAGTCAAGGTATCACTATTTGCTGATAATATGATAGTATGCATAACTGACCCCCAAAATTCTACCAGAGAACTACTACAACTGATAAACAACTTCAGCAAAGGAGCTGGATATAAAATTAACTCAGTGAAATCAGTTGTCCTTCTTTATATGCAAATGATAGTTTGTCTGAAAACAAAATTAGGAAAACTGCAGCCTTTCCAATAGCCAGGAATATTATGATATCTCGGTGCAACTCTAGTGAGAGACAGATCTGAATGACAAGAACTTCCAATCTGTAAAGAAAGAAATTGAAGAAGATAGCAGAAGATGGAAAAAATCTTCCATGGTCATGGGTAGGCAGGATTAACATAGTGAAAATGGCCATTTTACAAACAGCAATCTATATATTCAATATAATCCCCATAAAAACATCAACACATCTTTTATAGACCTTGAAAGAGCAATTCTCAACTCCATAAAAATGCCCCTATTTCCTCCCTATTTCCTCCAAAACAAAAACAAACAAACAAAAGCAGGATAGCCTAGAACAATAATCCTGAACAATAAAAAATAAATAAGTAAATTGGGAGGGATCACCATTTCTGACCACAAACTGCACTACAGAGCAATAGTCCAAAGCTGCATGGTATTGTTATAACATTGATCAACTGAATTGAATTGAAGACCCAGAAAACAAACAAACAAACAAACAAACAAAAAGCCCACCACATATGGACACTTGATTTTTTAAAAACATACAATGGAAAAACAGAGCATCTTCAACAAATGGTGCTGGTCTAAATGGATAGCTACATATTCAGGAAATACATCATCCTGAGCAAAACTCAAGTCCAAGTAGATCAAATAAAATGAAATACACGAAATCTCATAGAAGAGGCCTTAGGAAATAGCCCAAATGCACTGTCAAAGAAGACAATCTCCTGAACAGAACACCAATGTCTCCAGCACTCTAAGATCAACACTTGATAAAAGTTTTCTCAAAACTTAAAAGCTTCTGTAAGGCAAAGAACACTGTCAATAGGACAAGATGGCAGTCTACAGATTGGAGAAGCATTTTCACCAACACTATATGTGACAGAGGCTAATATACAAAATTTACATAGAATTGAAGAAGTTAGATACCAACTACTCAATTAACTCAACTAAAAATTGGAGTTCAGAGCTAAGCAGAATTCTCAACAGAGGGATCTCTAATGGCCTAGAAGTACTGAAAGAAATGTTCAAAGTCCTTAGTTATCAGAGAAATGCAAATCAAAGAAACTATGAGGTTTTATCTGACACCCATCAAAATGGCTAAGACAAACAATCTTAAGAGATAGCACATGCTGGAAAGGATGTGGAGCCAGGTGAACACTCTTATATTGCTGGTGGGAGTGCAAACTTGAATAACCACTTTGGAAATCAATATTTTGTTTCTAAGAAAACTTGGGGATACCTCTACCTGAAGACCCAGCTATACTATGCTTGGGAATATACCCAAAAGATGTTCTACTATCACTCAAAGACATTTGCTCAACTATGCTCATATCAGCTTTATTTGTAGTAGTCAGAAACTGGAAACAAACTAGAAGTCCCTCAGTTGGACAATGGATAAAGAAAATATGTCACAACTACACAACAGAATACTATTCAGCTATTTTTTAAAAAGACACCATGAATTTTACAGGCAAATGGATGGAACTTCAGAATAACATCCTGAGTGAGGTAATTCAGTCCCAAAATGACATTCATGGTACGTATTCATTTATTAAGAGGATATTACCCATAAAAGAAGATAACCATGATACACCCCACAGAGCTAAAGAAGCAAAACAAGAAGGAAGACACAAGCAAAGATCTTTGAATCACACTTAGAAGAGGGAATAAAATAGTCCTCAGAGGCAAGTTGAGGAAGAGAACTGGAAAGGAAAATGGATAGGAAGGGGAATGGGGGGATTATTGATCAGATGTGGGGAGAGACTGCCAGATGGCCATGAGAATGAATGGGAATCTGCAACTGACAGGGTTGAAGAGTTGGGAGGCATCTCCAGTATGAGACAGAGACTGGTGATAAAGGAGGCATCCAAGAATAAATGGAAGTGAACTTAGCTACGACTCGCTACACTGGGAATATGGAACCTGAAGAGGTTACCTCCTGTAGCCAGACAGGAACCCATGGGCAATAGAAACACTAACGCACTCAAAAAAACTTTCAACACAAAATTTATTCTGTGTACAAGAAATGCAGGGACATAGGATGGAGCAGAGATTGAGGGAATAGCCAAACAACAACAGGCCAAACTAGAGACCCATTCCATGTTTCAGCACCAACCTCTGACACTATTAATGATAATTTGCTATCTTGGCAAACAGTAGGCTAGCATGGCTGTCCTCTGAAAGGCTCTACACAGCAGCTGATACAGACAGATGCAGACACTCACAGCCCAACAGTGGATGGATTTTGGGAACTCTTAAGGAAGAAAGGGGATAGGAACTCCACAGGAAGACCAGCAGAGTTGACTAACCTGGATCTTTGGGGATCTCAGAGATTGAACCACTAATCAGGAAACATGCTGGGGCTAGACCTAGGCCTCCAGCATATATGCAGCATATGTGCAGCTTGGTCTTCATGTGTGTCCAGAACTGCTGGAGTGGTGTTATCCCAAAAGCTGTTGCCTGTTTGTGGGATTTATTCTATCTTGGCTGACTTGTCTGGCCTCAATGGGAGAGGATGAGCCTAGCCTCTCAGAGACTTGAAGTGCCAAGGTGACAAGATAATGGTGGGTTCTAAGAGTTAAAGGGAGTTTGTGGCAAGGGGTGACTGGAAGGGTGTCAGCGAGCAGGATGCAAAGTAAATAAATAGGACAAAATTAAATTTTACTTAAAATATAGCTTTGGGCATTTAATATATTATATTTATTTCAAAATTGAGCAGCATAGAGTAAGTTATAGGAAGTTTTGAGAATAAACTCAGCAGTAACTTTGCAAGGAGGATGACTGCCAATAAAAAATACTACACAACCTATAGTCAAATAGATGCTAGACACAGATACTAACAAATTAAGACCAATATGTATTAAGTTGATTTTTTTTTATATCTTTGTAATAAAAGAAGACCTCACTAATTGACGACATTCAACTAAGTTTTATATCCTCTTGCTTATACATTGAATATTAGATCTGTCTAATAACATAGTAGGAAAATTATGTAAACTAATTTATTTTTATGTCATTGTGTTCAACTGTTTACATTTGCATATGTGCATATTTATTTGCATATGTTTACATGTGTAGATATACTGGTGAGCCTATTTAGTGGAGGAGTCTAGTTCAGAGCTGCTACTGAGGAAAGAATGCAGATGAGACAATACAGAATTTCTCTCCTGGAGAACATAAATGTAGAAAAGTATTTTTAGTTATTGGTAAAAGAGATATATGCTGAGATAAAATGTTATGATCAGAAGTATACATTTATTTAAGATAAGGAAATTCCTTTTAGAAAAGGTTTCATTTAGAAAACTGCATCCTGGAACAAATCAGGAAATCTTGTGAATAGCCAGGGTGGTAGGAGGTGGGCACATAGTGGTACTGGTCTGGGGCATGGTTTTGTTTTAAGTATATACAGTACCTGAAATGAGTAGAAGCTATTTCAGTAGGGCTATCATTATCTGAAGAGATGAGGTAGGGAATATACTTGAGACAGATCCAGATCCAGAATGAGAACTTTGAACCAGGAGCAAAGTCAATGGCAATGTATTTTGTAAAGGCAAGAGGGGAATGACTTATTTTTTAATAGAGAAGGATATGTTTACATTTACATTTCAACATGATTAGTTTAGGAACTGGATATGTAGGAAGAATGGACATTGAGTTGAGAGTGGCTGTGAGTGCTCACAAAGACCACATCACATACTCTTGTTAATGTCTACATTACAAATATGAAGGAAAGGTTAAAATGGCAAGTCTTTGCCACCAGCCCTTGAAGATGCTGGGAGGAGAACATGACTAGATGGATAAATGTCATCACTGGTGTGTGCCTTTCCAGGTGACACTGGGGCCCACATTGTCTTCCTTCTTCCTTTCCTCCTTTTTTCCCCATGCATTTCTCCCTCCCCTTCTCTGTTTATCTCCCTGCTTTCTGGGCACCATGGAGTTAACATGCTTGTTCTATCACCTGCTTCTACTCAGGTGGACTTGCTCAAGACGACCTAAAAGTACAGGTGAGATAACCATGGACTAGAACCTGTGGATCTATGACTAAATATGAACCTTTTCTTATCTTGCATGGAATATTTGAAGTGAGAAAAAGCTGGATCATACAACCTGCTTTGTACTGTGAACATGGATTAAAGATGTACCCCAGATTGATGCAGCAGAATCAGAACATCTTTTCACTCTCCTGGTAATTAGTTTCTAGGAGGCATATTTGAGGAGATAAGAGAGAATGGTAGATGGGACTTGGTTGCGGCACAGGAACTGGATGCATGGTCTTTTTCTTTTCTTTTCTTTTCTTTTCTTTTCTTTTCTTTTCTTTTCTTTTATTTTATTTTTTAAACTTTTATTGCATTATGATGAGAAAAGTTACATGATTTCAATTTATGTGAATTTGTTAACATTTAAAAACATATTTTAAGTAAATAGAATTAAATCACATTCTTGTTTCCCTTTTGTACCCCACTCCTCCCAGAGAACCCCCCTTTCAATACCTACAATGTCTTTTTTGTCATGTTGCTTAAAATTTATAAAGTATTATAACAATAAAAATAAGTATTATAAAAGTTGTTTGATATAAAACAACAATCAATTTAACAGTCTTATGTAGATGCTTGTCTACAGCAATAGCGAAAATACATTTTTCTCAATATAAATTTTCAATAACTTCAAACATATTAGCTATATACTTCAAAATAATACATCACTACTAGTATTTTCTTAAATGAACATAAATATATAAAGTCTTTTTGTTTGTTTTGTATTTAGTAGAGTTTAAAATCTTGGCTCTTACTGTGGTACAAGCCCAAAATAAGAACAATTTTTAGGCATTGGGTTTCATTATAATAAGGCTGTATTTCAATGATCCTCACATCACCAAAGGATTTTACCTCTATTGTAGCTAAACTGAGAGTTGATAGTTCTGCTGCACCAAGAAATGAATTGTGGGCTCGATTTTGGATACAGACTTCCTGCTATGGTCAAAGCTATTTGACTTGAGTGAGTGACTTTATTCTCAGGCC
>NW_022196915.1:99168670-99275306 GCF_008632895.1 Mastomys coucha | reverse complement strand
TTCTTTAGATTAGGGAAGTTTTCTTCTATAACTTTGTTGAAGATATTTACTGGCCCATTACATTGGGAATCTTCTCTTTCTTCTATACTTATTATAATTAGGCTTGGTCTTCTCATTTCATCTGGATTTCCTGGATGTTTTGGGTTAGGAGCTTTTTTCCTTTTACATTTTCTTTGACTGCTGTGTCAATGTTTTCTATGGTGTCTTCTACCCCTGAGATTCTCTCTTCTATCTCTTGTATTCTGGTGATATTTGCATCTATGACTGCTGATTTCTTTCCTAGGTTTTGTATAGCCAGGGTTGTCTCTCTTTTTGTTTTCTTTATTGTTTCTATTTCCATTTTTAGATTCTGGATGGTTTTGCTCATTTCCTTCACCTGTTTGATTGTGTTTTCTTGCAGTTCTTTAAGGGATTTTTGTGTTTCCTCTTGAAGGGCTTCTAGCTGTTTACCTGTGTTCTCTTGTATTTCTTTGAAGGTGCTATTTATGTCTTTCTTAAGGTCCTGTATCATCATCATGACAAGTGATTTTATATCTGCCTCTTGCATTTCTGGTGTGATGGTGTGTCTAGGAATTGCTATGTTGGGAGAATTGGATTCTGATGATGCCAAGTGTCCTTGGTTTCTGTTGTTTATTTTCTTACACTTGCTCCTTGCCATTTGGTTATCTCTAGTGCTACCTGCCCTGGCTAAATCTGACTGTAGCCTGTCCTTTCTGTGATCCTGGTTGTGTCAGAACTGCTCTGGACATCAGCTCACACAGATTGGAAGGCTGGATGCATGGTCTTAAAGAAAGGAGCCTTCTGGTTTCCTCTCTGATCATGTAAATCTTGAGAGAGTGAATACTGATCCAATGGAAATTTTAACCAGCACATTGGAGGTGGGCTTATAGAGTATGAAACAGCCAAAATGCACATACAATCATTCATGTGTAAGAGCTTCTTCTACAGGGTGAAGGTACAGCATAGGCATTAGAATCTTACCACAGTGATGTAAATTTCTAGTCTGTTATGTTCTTGAGAATAGTGGTTTTTTTCTTTCAAAGTGATATAATGTACTTAGAGATAATGCCAGTATTTGAAATGAAATTCACCAATTAATATCCTTGAAGGCAATCTTTTTCCAGGGATTTTTGCCTGCTTGTCTGTGAACTAGCAGCTTTTCTGCATAAACATCACCCAATTACAGACAATTGCAGACAGAGCTTAATTATTCTTTGCCTGATATCTGAATTATGATCCCATGGTTTCTAGCAGTGTCTATAAGAATCTGACAGAGCAATAATTTTCAGTATTCACAACTAGAAAGTGAAGGGGTGGATCCATTTATTTTCTCTCCTTGTCAAGGCAAATTACCCAGAAAAATAGCTGTGTGTTTGGCAGTATTAAATAAGTTTGCTATTACCAAACCATGAGCGTTAATCAATACACTGTAAAGGTAGCCTTCCTATCTCCCCCTTCCACTTTAACTTTACTTCAACTTAAAAATTCTGGGGAATCCATGGATAACAATTACTCTAAACTTATTCTTATGATAAGATATTATCAATAGATAATACACAGATGAAATAAATATAGGAATGTGCTTTCCTGTGTTCTATGTATATACCTCAGGACTGCTGTGGCAGTATTTAAAGAAAAACTAAGCTGCAACTTATGCATGTAGAGATGGACAAAGGGAGGCATGGGTTCATATTGTAGCACTGGCAGAGCTGCATCCCTCAAAGCATTCCCTGCATGGAGATTAGAAACTTTCAACAAAGGACAGGAGGCACAGTGACTTGGCATGGGTGATTGTATAGCTGTTATAAAAAGTATTCTTGAATATAAGTTGCTATGCTAACTTATCCTTCCTAGCATATTGCAAATATGGATCCAGAGTACAGCCCTTGTGGCTGTTTCCATGACAGGAGGGAATGGCCACTTTTCCCTCACTTAAGCTTTCAGTTTGTGTAGTTAGCTTATTGAATGTATTATGCCATGAATCTGCTCTTAATTGTGTGCTAGCAACACACACACACACACACAAACACACATACATACACACACATACACACACGTACACACATACACACACACATACACACACACACATGAACACACACAAACACACACACATACACACACATACACAAACACACACATACACACACATACACAAACACACACACATACACAAACACACACATAAACACACACATACATACACACAAACACACAAACACACACACATACACACACACACGAATTTATGTGTGGGTACACTGAAGATTACACTGAAGAATACATATATGGCAAGTGTCATCAATTTCTATATGGGGAGCTTTCATGATCTTAATTTGACAGTCAGTTCTTTCCCTCTGGTGCTCTTCTGTACATAGGATGGGGGGAATATCCTGCTTTTTTTCCAAAGTCTGTCCTTCCTCTCTACTATCTTCTTACCTTACCTCCTTCAATTATCTCTTCAAAGTCTATCATACATATGTCCAATTTCCATATGTTAGTAGCTGAAAAAGCCATCCAGGTGTCAGTTTGTCTTAGTCAGGGTTTCTATTCCTGCACAAACATCATGACCACAAAGCAAGTTGGGGAGGAAAGGGTTTATTCAGCTTACTTCTATATTGCTGTTTATCACCAAGGAAGTCAGGACTGGAACTCAAGCAGGTCAGGAAGCAGGAGCTGATGCAGAGGCCATGGAGGGATGTTCCTTATTGGCTTGCTTCCTCTGGCTTGCTCTGCCTGCTTTCTTATAGAACCCAAGACTTCCAGCCCAGGGATGGCACCAGCCAGAAGGAGCCCTACCCCCTTTGATCACTAATTGAGAAAATGCTCCACAGCTGGATCTCATGGAGGCACTTCCCCAACTGAAACTCCCTTCTTTGTGATAACTCCAGCCTGTGTCAAGTTGACACACAAAACCAGCCAGTACACAGTTCCATGCATGCCCAGCCCCTGGCAAGCAGAGAAGATTGTAAGTCCGAAATTATCCACATTTGTATAGATAGACTTTGTTTTAAAGTGTCACATGTAAATTAGATAAGTGTGTGTATAGGGGGAGAGAAGGCATCAATTCTACACAATGTAGTATAAGCAGTTAAGGAATGGTAAAAATGGGAGAAGTAGTATTCTCCATAAAAGAATACAGCAGAAGAAATCATACATCAACTAACAATACACAGACTGAATAGGTATATGTATGTTCATACAATAACAATTAATGTGAAAAGTCATATGTTTAAAAGAGAGCAAGAAGAGGCATATGAAAAGGTTTGGAGGTAGAAAGGGATGGGGGAGACTAGTGAGTATATTGTAATCTCAAATATAAAAGAAATGATTTAAAGCTGAACATATTATTATATACCATGCTAGACTACACTTCACATGTTATTGAATTTTCTTCTATTACCATGAGTCATGCTTTATTCTTTTTTATTTGAACTGAATATAACACCACTCGCTACTATAGACTAGTTAGCTGCCAACCTATAACATATCTTCAAAGAGTTTGTTTTCACAGGCACCATCTGAATTAATATGATGTGATGCTGGAATGGCACATGAGTTTCCCAGAGAAGCAGCATTCTTCCAGGCTTTACAACTCCCACTGCAATGCTTATCTTGCAATGGTTAAAATTCTCAACACTGGCATGAGTTAATATCCTATATCATTAGATTCTATTCTTTTCTTAATTTTTCATTATTTATATTTAAAATAATGCATGTAACAACACCAATCTCTCCCTAAAGTTTTATCTCTGAACACAGAGTTGGCTAGAGGAATTTTCCACTCATTCTTTATTATCATAATTTTAGAAGTTCTTTCTTAGCTTAGTCAAAGGAACTATTAATGAAAGTTACGACTAGCCCAAATAGTTACTAGTAAGTCTTGTCAGTTTATTTTTGTCTTTGTAACTACATTCAAAATCTGAGTCAAGGAAGTTCAAGTCCATGATGTGAACCTTGCCTCTCTGGCACACAGGCTATCCATCAATAGTGTGGCAATGCAGAGGGTTTTACATGAGAGCAGATAGAGAACTGGAAAGGGATGCATGCATACATTCTTGCTTATGAAACAATCATCTTTATATAGCTTATAAAGCTGACTTGATCCCACCCAAAGATATAATTTTCAATATCCAACTAACTTCCCCTTTAATCCACATACTGCAAATTTCCACAATATTAACCGTGTCATTTTGACCAAGTCCCCATAAATGAAACTGGGACAGACTCTATCAAAGTCATGACAGAGATATTTAAAATAACTTGAGTTTAGAATTTAAAAAGACTTCTTCTAAAATTCTATGTAAAAGTTAATATAATTAATGTATTTTAGTTTTAGTCACTAAAATTCACTAAATTCTGAAGGTTAATCTTGCTTTCAAAGAAGGAAATCAAGACTAAGTACATATCTAAAAGAAAGATAAGGATGATTCCCTGCTTGTAATTCCTAGCAGCTTTTGCCTTGAATTTAAATACTAGCTGACTTAGACATACTCAGTGACATGTGCTGTGTTTCTGCTCATGCTTCCTTAAATGATGATTTGCTTTGTTCTTGAATATTTCTTATGAATTTTGATCACTAAAGAACTTCAACTGAGTACCCACAGTCCTCTGGGTAGGATTTCTGGCTGCCCTTCTGTTGTTTCAGTGACAAGGTTGTCTGTGTCATGGCACATCCACATTAGCTGTCCTGCCCTTTTTGTCTATACTGACCTGCTTCTGACCAGTGTGTGTGTTCAATAACATACATTAATATTTGATTTTATTACATCTTCAGCAGTTTACCATGACCAGAAGGGCTATGAATATTACAGTATTTCATTTCTATCTCCAATAACCTTTGTTCCACCTCTAAAATAGCCTGTATTCATGGCTGAAGAAAGGAATAGGCAAAATAGAATGATAATTCATAAGTCCTCTTATTGAATTGAACATTTTTTCAATTTGAACATTATTTTCAATAATGAGAGATAATTTATCACATTTTCTTTCACATGTAGAGTAATTTCAGAGAACTTTTGAGAAAATTAAACCTGAAATCATATAGAAAACAAATATACAATACTTTTACTAAATTGTGTTTTGTCAAAATCTATGCATAAAAATAAACTTAGTTAATCTACACAAGAAGTTGTAGCATGGATAATGAGTCAGGATGGCTTTCCAGTACAGTAATAGGAGTTTGTAAAATATGTAATATAAAAGGCAGAATATTAAATGCAGAATAAATGTATCTAGAAACGAAGTCACATTATGGCGATACAACAGTTAGTGATTAAGAACTTAGAATTGTTCTAAGTGATTGAAAAAGCATGCGCACAATAGAGTGCTGTAATTATGACTGGCATGTAAGCATGGAATGAGGATAATTGAAGATTAGTGTGAACTGAGAAGTTTGTAACTTAGCATCTTTCATTTTAGTCCTGTTTTGCTCAAAATTCCAAAACAGGTACACACATGTGCACACATCTGAGAGATGAGATTCAAGCTTAAATGTCCCCCAATTCATCTCTGCTTGACTTTTGAGACAAAGTCTCTAAACCCAGTGCTCATCAATTACTGTAGGAAGGCTGACCAAGGAGCTCTAGTTCCTTGAACCTAACTGTCTTCCCCCCTAACAATGAGAGTATGGCAACATAAGCTTTCTGAGTGAGCTATATGCCTGGCCTCTTAGAGTTCTGACTTTCTGGAGTACATTTTGACTTGGATTCTGTGTATATAACATCAACACAACCACTTTTAGTTAATGTTGTTGTCGTTGAGATAGCTTTGAAAAGTTACATTTTCATCTTAAGAGTTTTGTGATCTGGAAAATTTATTTTAGCCAAAGTTAACATGAAAGACAAAATAGCTAACAATCCTACATTTTGGTAATTCGATGTTATGATCATAATAGACATATCTTTTTCTTTGCAGAGTCAGACTAATATTTCCTTGTAGATATTACCTATGTACTTATCATGTAGGACTTCCAGGAACTTTCTGAGATCTCTTTAATCTTCTTACATGTATGTCATAAGCTTATTATTTAGTTTTTAGGGAATGAAAGGAAATATTTATAGCCTTTTATTTCACATTAATGTTCTGTCAGTGAAACAACAACAAAAGAGTACAGCATTTCCAATTAAATTTGTTGTGAAATATTCTCATAAAGTGATGTTCAATACATTCATTTAATTTTCACATAAAAACATATGAATTTTCTAAGGTGGTTGTTCTGTGACTTGGTAATATTTTATTGGACACAATGAATTTTTGATTTACTCCTCTTTCTCCTTCAAAATGCCTTTTCCCTTCATTCCTTACTTCTTACTATCACCTTTATGCAGAAGTACATGAGTATGTTTGAAAACCACCAGATTTTAATTCTAGACTTTCACAATGATCAGAATATCATTCTATATACAACAGTCACAGGTACCCACTATATATTTCTTTCAAAACCCAAACTAATTGTTATCATGTATGGATATTAAATAGTCTTATTTTATAAGAAGACAAATGTACAACAGTGTAACTGACGTATAAAATATTAAATTCAAAGATATAGCAGAGAGTAAAGAACTCTTACTGGTATTTGAAATTACACAAGCTGTGCCAGTTCCCATTGAAAATGTGGCTTTCCTAATGGTAATGTTTGGAAGAGTATCTCTGTATGCCTTTTCATATTACTGTCATTTCAAAATTCGGCATATTCCAGGCTCATGTAGGCTCAAAGTGTTATAGAAGCAAACAGAACTGAATGGTGCTTTTATTGATTCAAACAACCAGTTTTGGTAGAAGCAAGATTGCACAACCCACAGAAGGTCTTAGCTGATCATAGGCAATGAAGAAAGATATAAATTGTAGAGCACCTCTGATACAGAATGTCATGATTCACTCTTCATTTTAATTAAGTAACAGCTTTACAATTTTATATTTTATTGAAGAAGCAGGTTGCCAAGGTGACTTGATTTTCATGATGCAGCAAAATTACCATCTTTGAGGATAACTGGTGGAACCATTCAAAGACTATTTTATTTTGTGTTCATAGTTAGAATTCATATGATATCAACACACTTGGCTCTGTAAGTGTTGTTCTGACTGACAGCAATCCATGTTAACACCTCCAATAGCTTTCTGAAAGGCAGAAAATGTCCCATCTTTCTCCTTGTCTTAGTAAATGTCAGAAATGATAATAGTGTTAGATAATTATTCTGTGAAGCAAGCCATCTGAAACCCATGACTTCACAAATGTATTTTCCCTGTCCTTGACTTTGAGATGCCTCAGATGACTGAATTCACCTTTCTTCTGAGAATACATTTAACAACCATGGGGCTGGGCAAAGAGCTCAAGACCTTCTTGTCACAGGTATGATAATAAGATCAGGATATTGCTAGGGCCCCTTGTCTCATCTTTCTTTTCAGTCTAACTGTCTATGTTGATCTTTGGCTAGCAATCTTGCAGAGCCAGATTAAAACAGAGGAAACAGTAATCAGCATATATTATATATTGTATGAGAAAAAAACTCTAGAGAAAACCAAACCAAACAAAAAATAAACAAAGCATCTTGAGGCCTTGATTCCAGAACCCGTAAACTTGTTTCTGACACATTCTAAAATGGCCAAAGCAGTTCAAAATGCTAGTCCAAATTCAAAGTCATTACAGGACTTCAACACTTGTGAGAGAAACAATAAAAAAAAAAAACAATACCTTATATCAGGTTCAGGAAAATATTCCTCTGTGGTAAGATGGCACTGTGACTCATTATTTCAGAACAGTGGCTGATGCTTCCAAAGGCATGGGGCCATACAACAACACAAAAAGGGGACTTAGATTGGGATTAATCAACTGTTCTGACTGCTGAAGATGGACATATGTGTTCAACATACTCCCTGGACAACTATATGTGTCTTCTTAGCAAGGTTCATTACTTAGTGCCTTGGTAGATTTTGTTAAGAGAAGACAGTTTTCTTAGGTGAACAATTAGAGGAAAAATAAATGTTGAAGAACCTTCTCATGATAAAAGAAGATAAATTATCTTTTTAGGTGTTAATAAGATACAATTTAGAATAGTTTTCTGACATGAATTTCATATACATAAAATAGGGCAGTTAAAATACCATTTAAAATATATATTCTATAGTTGATTTAAAAAAATAAACCTTTACATGTAAATAAAGAAAATATCTAATAAAAAAAATAAAAAGTAAACCTTACAGCACGTGAGCTTGTGCCACAGCACTCCATAACCAAATACTGCCTGAAGAGAGCTGGTCTCCTAGGAGTGCCCACAAGCCTCTGAGCACAGGTTAGACCACAACTTCTGCTCAGAGGGACCAACCCAGAGTCCTCAGGACAGGAACAGAAGAGCAGTCTAAGACAGAATCCTTCCAGTTTCCATCTGCACCCAGGAGCTAACCTTGTGTTACATCTCTCCATACCCAAATTCTTCATGGAGAGAATTGGTCTCCCAGGATTACTGACACACAGGCTTGTAGGAGGGACAAGTCACAGTGAGAGACAGCAAGACCAGCTAACAGCAGAGATAACCAGATGGCGAAAGGCAAGGACAAGAACATAAGCAACAGAAACCAAGGCTACTTGACATCATTAGAATCAAGCTCTCCCACCACAGCGAGCCCTGAATACCTCAACACACCAGAAAGAGAGACTTTGATTTAAAATCATATCTCATGATGATGATAGAGGACTTTAAGAAGGATATAAATAACTCCCTTAAAGAAATACAGTAGAAGAGAGGTCAACATCTAGAAGTCCTTAAAGAGGAAACACAAAAATCCCTTAAGCAATTACCTAAAAACACAATCAAACAGATGAAGAAAGTAAACAAAAACATCCAGGATCTAAAAATGGAAATAGAAAAAAATGAAGAAATCACAAAGGGAGACAATGCTAGATATATAAAACCTAGGAAAGAGAGCATGAGGCATAGATGCAGGTATCAGCAATAGAATACAAGAGATAGAAGAGAGAAAAATCTCAGGAGTAGGAGATACCACTATTGACACAACAGTAAAAAAAAAATGCAAAACACAAAAAGCTCCTAACCCAAAACATCCCAGAAGTCCAGGACACAAAGAGAAGACCAAACCTAAGGATAATGGGTATAGAAAAGAGTGAAGACTTTCAACTTAAAGGCCCTATAAACATCTTCAATAAATTATACAAGAAAACTTCCCTAATCTAAAGAAAGAGATGCACATAAACATGCAAGAAACCTTCAGAACTCTGAACACATTGGAACAGAAAAGAAATTCCTCCTGTTATATAATAGTCAAAGCACCAAATGTACAAAATAAAGAATATTAAAGGCAGTGAAGGAAACAGGTCAAATAACACATAAAGGCAGGCCTATCAGAATTACACCAGACTTCTCACCAGATACTATGAAAGCTAGAAGATACTGGGCAGACTTCATAAAGATCCAAAGAGAACATAAATACCAGCCTAGGCTATTATACTCAACAAAACTCTCAATTACCATAGATGGAGAAACCAAGATATTCCATGACAAAACCAAATTTATACTATATCTTTCTAACATTATCTAGCCCAACAAAGGATAATAGATGGAAAATTCCAACACAAGGAGGGAAACTATACCCTACATAAAGCAAGAAAGTAATCTTCTTTCAATGAACCCAAAAGAAGATAGCGACACAAACATAAAAATAGCATCGAAAATAAGAGGAAGTAACAATAACTATTCCTTAATATCTCTTAACATCAATGGACTCAATTACCCAATTAAAAAATGTAGAATAACAAACTGTATATGTAAACAGGACCCAATACTTTGCTACATACAGGAAATGCACATCAGTGTCAAAGATAGACACTAACTTAGAGCAAAGGGTTGAAAAACAATTTTTCAAGCAAATGGTCTCATGATACAAGCTGGAGTAGCCATTCTAATATCAAATAAAATCAACTTTCAACCAAATGGTATCAAAAAGGATAAGGAAGGACACTTCAAATACATCAAAGGAAAATCTACCAAGAAGAACTCTCAATTCTGAACACCTATGCTCCAAATGCAAGGGCAACCACATTCATCAAAGAAACTTTACTAAAGCTCAAAGTACACATTGCACCTCACACAATTATAGTGGGAGACTTCAACACCACACTCCCATCAATGGACATATCATAGAAACACAAACTAAATAGAGACACATTGAAAATAATAGAAGTTATAGACTAAATGGATATAACTGATATCTATAGGACATTTCATCCTAAAACAAGAGAATATACCTTCTCAGAACCTCCTGGTACCTTCTCCCAAACTTACCATATAAATGGTCACAAAACAGGCCTCAACAGATATAAGAAGATTGAAATCATCCCATGCATTCTCTCAGATCACCACAGACTAAGGCTGGTCTTCAATAGCAACAAAAACAACAGAAAGCCCACATACACATGGAAGGTGAGGAATACCCTACTCAATGATAACCTGGTCAAGGAAGAAATAAAGAAATTAAAGAGTTTTTAGAATTTAATGAAAATGAAGGCATAACATACCCAAACTTATGGGATATAATGATAGCAGTCCTAAGAGGAAAACTCATAGCTCTGAGTGCCTCCAAAAAGAAACTGGATAGAGCATACACTAGCAGCTAGATAGCACACCTGAAAGCTCTAGAACAAAAAGAAGCACATACACCCAAGAGGAGTAGATGGCAGGAAATAGTCAAACTCAGGGTTGAAATCAACCATGTAGAAACCAAAAGAACCATCCAAAGAATCAATAAAACCAGGAGCTGGTTCTTTGAGAAAATCAGTAAGATAGATAAACCCTTAGCCAGACTAACCACAGGGCACAGTAACAGTGTCCAAATTAACAAAATCAGAAATGAAAAGGGAGATATAACAACTGAAACTGAGGAAATTCAAAAAGTCATCAGATCCTACTATGAAAGCCTATATTCAACAAAACTGGACTATCTGGATGAAATGGAAATTTTCTAGACAGAAACCAAATTCCTAAGTTAAATCAGGATTAGTTCAACCATCTAACCCCTAGTCCCATAACCCCTAAAGAAATAGAAGCTGTCATTAAAAGTCTCCCAACCAAAAAATGCCCAGGACCAGATAGGTTTAGTGCAGAATTCAATGAGACCTTCAAACAAGACCTAATACCAATACTCTTCAAACTATTCCACAAAATAGAAACAAAAGGAATAGTACACAACTCATTCTATGAAGCCACAATTATGCTGTGCATTCTCCCTTGGAGATGGAAAGGTTTCAGTATAATCAGGAACTTGTCACAATTTCGATTCATAGAAGACTTCATAAGAGATATTTTTCTACTTCTATCATGCTTACTTTTCCAAATAGATTTTAAAAACTGGTTGAGTGCATATTCCTCTTAGCTTCAAAAGATATCATGTATGATCAAAAGGCATTTAACTACTATAAATTATTTTGATTACTTAAATATGTCAATACTGAGTTATATATTTTAAAATAAATTTTATTAGTTAATTTTAAAAAAAGCAAAACTCTTACCTGTAGAAAAACTCTCAAGTAGGTATATATGACTTTACTTACATAAACTTCTGTCATCAGGAACAGTAATAAACTGATGTAGCCTCCTAGATTATGAGGAAAGATAAGGTGAATGTTTATGGAGCAGAGCACAGGCTTTGCATGTTGAGTGTGTACTACAATTCAATATTCCTTTGTAGCTGGGATTTTTTAACTCAGAATTTTATTGAATGGGATAGGTTTTAAAAGGACTATTTATTTAGCAAATAGAGGAGGGAGATACTAAGTTTTCCATCAGTGTCGTATAAATTGCTTTTAAATATGGTTGCTTGCTATGAATGATGGGGGATATCTAACGCATATAATATATTATCTTTCTACAGATTTATTTTATTTTTATGTGCATTGATATTTGGCCTGCATGTTTGTCTGCTCAAAGGTTCCAGATCCTCTGGTAGTAGAGTTATGAACAGTTGTGAACTTCCATGTGGGTCCTGGAAATTAAAACCCCAACCACTAAGCTAACACTCCAACTCCTACATTATACTTTTAAACGGATAGACAATTTTTTTACAGTTAACTTTACAAGGGAAATAGAATGTCTGTAGAGTAGGAAAGAAATATATATGTTTCATTATGTCCTTCATATGAATTTAATTGTGTTGAGTCCTTTCAAATCATCTACCCTAAAATGCTTACTGAAATGGCACCTAGGTTCCATCAAGGGGAGAAAAGGATGACGCTATTATATAGATCAAGGTATTTCATGAATTTTTCAATCTATCTAATCAGAAAAACATTATTAACTTCAAATACTTCCTTTATTTAAAAACTATGAGGAAAAAGATGCTCATTTACAGAAGAACATAAACATGAAATCCCCTCAGCTTCCACTAATGGTAGAAGAGTTCTGTCAAGCCATTGTAGCCTCTAATTAATTCCATCTTAAGAATTTTAGACCCAGTGGAAACCCAGTGTGCAGCCATGGGATAATATTTCTCTACTGATGAACTAATTGGCATGGTTGCGTTTCTATTCTGTGACCCTGGCCTCATTAGAACCAATATTTAACTACCTTAGTGGGTTAGTTACTGCTTAGTAAGTAAGCTTCTGCTTTATTATTGCACAGATTTAAGGTATAGACTTATTAAAAAAACATTCGAGTTGAAAAATATAGAATTACTCATGTAAGATTAGGTTTGCCCATTTAAAAATATTTCTCCATGTTTTCCTTAATTGAATAAAACAAGTCTAATCTCTAAAAGGATTTTTGGAGAAAAATAAAAACTCTTTGTCCTGTAGCTGGCACTTTACTCCTAGGAAGTACTAAGATTCTTTGTTTTAAACAAATCAGGTCCGTGCCCACTTACCAATTAAAAATAACACATAACAGTGTTAGGTTTCTTGCTAACAAATTGCATACTCTTTGGTGACTATGATGATCATAGGATGTTACACTCTGTAAATACAAACCATTCATGCAAAGACAGGGCTTTCTTACATATTTCAGACTTTCTACACAACTATAGCTTTTGTCATGTTTACTATAATTATTGTAAAAAGCCTTGTGAGGAAGACAACTTTGAAACAATGTTTTGTTCTTTGTTCCACCGAGGAGTTCAGAATCTGTGCTAAATCAGTCCAACTAATTCCATAATGAAGTTGAGCACTATGACACAGAACATTTAAAAATATTGATAGTGCTATTGTTTGCAAATGCATCACACTGGATGCAGGCACTCTCTCCATACATTCACTGATTGTGGAGAGGGTTATAGTGGCAATAGCAGCAGTTATGGTAGTGGATATGGATGTAATTTTGGCAACACACATACAATGTTACATGGTAGAATTAAACATTTTACTTTGAAATTAAAATATTAAGCCTGTGGGGAAATAGCAGAAGATATATTGGCTATATTTATTTGCTTGCAAATTTTAGAGTGGGATATTGTATTCTGTTAGAAGATCCTTAAAGGAGCTCTAATCTCTGGTTTGATCAGATATTTAAACTGTATTCATTGACAATGAAATAAAGAAATGAGAGCTAGCATGAACCAGGAGTTTTCATCATATGCTGTCAATTCAGCGACAGTCCATTTTTGAGATCCAGAATTACCATTTAATAGCTGTGTGATGCTAAGTCCTGTTATGCAATTTCAATGTGAGAAGTGTCCACAACAATGGATTTTGTTGCGATTAAATGATAGAAGACATTTTAAAAATGTAGATCTGTGTCTAGTTCACTAATCACAAACATCATTTTTAGTGTTTCACATCATTACCATAAATACCTGAACTATAATTTGCTTAATTATTTCTCCATTAAGAGTTTCCAAAATTTTTACACTTCATGGAAGTTGGATTACATTCATTTGTTTTGCCCATTGGATTATTCCTATGAAAATTTACAACCTCTTAAATGTCTTGCCTATCACTCTTTATGGACGGTTAAATACTCATACTGCATTTTCACCAGTTTTGAGGATTCCTGTTGCCACTGTTTTCCCATTTTTATTTGTTTTTAGGTTGTCTGATCATCTTCTTACACTGACACAATAACTTGCCAGCAACACCAGTCACTGCACATTGTTCTTATATTTTTTAAATGGTTAATATTTACTTCCATGTGATTCTCCTTTTTAAGGAATGAATTATTTAATGTATATCACTACATGAAAGCATAATTTATAAATTATACACTTGATTTTATTATAATATATTGCTTTCAGATATAGTTTTCAAACACTAATCACAGAAGAATAATAGATATTGTGGATTTCAATGAAAAAATTCATCTGTGATAGACAATGTGAAAATTTAAAAATTCAAGTCACCAATTTGAAAATGCCTGTCATACACATAAATAATAAAGAATTTTCAAAATAGATAATGTATAACTCTATAATAAAACCAATGGGCAAACTTGTTAAATAGGTCATACCCAGGAAGATATGTGAAGTGGCTTGTGTTTAAGAGTGTTAGTTTCTAGTGTATGCTCCTAAGAGGTTACCAGTCTAAGTGGCATTTTATACACATTGATTTGAATGGGTTGATGATAGCCAATGCTTGTAGATGTAAGAGTAACAAGGTATTGAGACATATATATGGAATATGAGGCCAGTTTGGAAAGCACCGTACGAAATTTATCATGAAATGAAACAAATACACTCTGTAAGACCTTGAAGAGAAGTAGAAAATATGCCACATGCAACTTCTTGAAAATTCATAGCAGTTTTTGAGGGTACAATTTTATTTTTAGATTATAACATAATTAAAACACTTCTTCCATTCCTTTTCTTCCTCTTCCTGCTCCCACATATCCCCTTGCACTTTTTCAAATTCATAACCTCATTTTTATTCATTGTTGTTGCATGTATATATGTTTATGTTCATACATTTGCATAGTATACTCATATAGATATTAATATATATGCGAAGTAACATTATGCAGACTGATAGGTCTAAAATAACTTAATTATTTTATATAATGTTACTTTATATTATTTATCTATTACTATTAACTATTTTATTCATTTACATTTTAAATAATATCCTTCCTAGTTACCCCTCCACTACTACCCCCATCCCATTCCTTTTACTCTCCTCTCCTTTGCCTCTATGAGTGTGCTCCTCCACCCAGTCATCCTCTCCCACCCCACCCCTCTAACATCCCCCTACACTGGGGCATTAAGCCTCCCTCCCTTCCCATTGATATCAGACAAGGCAATGCTCTGTTACATATGTATCTGGAGTCCTGGCTTTCTCATGTATACTCTTTGGTTGGTAGTGTATTTAAAGGGCTGAGTATTTAGCCCTGGACAAACAATTGATGTGTTTTGTTATAGTTAATTGTATAAGCTTTTCCCCATCAACATTAGCATGGAGATTGGGGTTGGCCTTGATCATATTTGAGTAATTGTGTTGATAAGCCTTTATTGGTGGAGTTTCCATCATTACTACAAGTCAAGAAGACACTTGACAATAGAAGAATATTTTGTTCTTGCTGTTGCTGTTGTTGTTGCTACTGCTGTTGCTACTACTGCTCTTGTTGTTGCTATTCACTCAGTACTATTTTTTTTTCAAATTAATGTGTAATGGTACACTTCCATCTTATCCATTGGTCTGGATTGCTTCTTATTCTAACATATAGTTGTACAGTACATCTGCCCAGTCTTACTGTTAAAGGCACCTGGGTTATTTCTTGAGTCTATGCACTAGAACAATGCTTTGATAGAACAACATTGAAAGTATTTTCTGGTTCTTATGGTTTATTTTTATTTTCTTTAGTAGTGTGATTTCTGACATACAAGGTATAAAAAGCTAATCTCAGCACATTCTAACATACACACTGTGCAAGAGTGAAAACAGCACTTTAAGATATCCGACAGTATATAGAATTATTTCTTGGTCCTACAAGGTGGGTAAGCAAATAAATGCATTGAAAATACAAGCATGTTGACCTGAATGTGTTTCCCAGAAGGTAAGGTGTAAGGAGAAATCAACAGCTTACCATTGTCATCTGTGTGCCATGTTGTGCTCTATATCACTAACACACAAGCACACCATACAGACACATGCTCACTGGAAGCCTGCCTGAACACCAGTTCTCTCCAGAAGGCAGTTATGAGGGCAGTATTGGCAATTTACAGAGGCAAAACTAAAATTTGGGTGGTCTAAAATATTGCTTATTTTGTAACATTTATCTTTCTTATGTCTTCAGTAATCTGAGGCCAGAATCCATCTGCTGGCTTCAGGCAATTTTAACCAGAGGGTAGGGGGAGTAATTAAATGACTTATTGTCTCTTATTTCTCTGGCAAACCAGGAGTCCCAGGCAAGATACACAGAGCTTATTAGCTACTTGTGAACAAGAAAGAAAATAAAAGTAAAAAGGGAGAATTGAAACACATACACAGACATATGCAGACACATACACTCTGGCTAGGCCTGACTACATCTCATCAACTCCACAAATGTTCATTCATACACACACAGACACCAGATACACACAAAGACACACATAGACACACACACAGACACACACACAGACACACACACACAGACACACACACACAAACACACACACACAGACACACACACAGACACAGACACACAGAAACACACACACACACACACACACACACACACACATAGACAAACAGACATAAATATATACATTAGCGTGATGGGGCAGAACTTCCCAAGCTGCACACCTTTAATGGGTAAATGTAGCAGAGTCTAAAATGCCACACTTTATTCCTTTTTCTGGCCTTCATTTTCCTTCTTATACACAAGTTATTAAGAAAATTACCTCATAGATAGAATGCTACATAAAAGAGGAGTTACAGAAGGCTGTTGATATTAAGTTCAAAGCAGTATTGTAGTATTTTATTCTGTAAGCACATTATAAGTTCAAAGTAACAACTTTACATGGCCTCATTTTATCATAGTGAACACCTGTGGCTTCATCGTTGGATCTGACCTAAAATGCATGTTTTTCCTTGATCATAAATTTGTCCCACGCCCATAACTATTTTTAATGTCACCATGAAAGCTCACTATATTCGTTAGTTTGTAGCCTTTACTTACTATTCTATGAAGGGTGAGCATATTCTTCTCTTGATTCTAACTTTTTTTTTTATATCTCTAGTAAATCAAGTAAAACCATCTCTTACAGTTTTGTTTTTCTAAAATTGTTTTAATCAAATCAGGAATTTTATAAAATCATTAATTCATCTAAATAGCATTTATTCATGAAAGTTCATCTTTTTGTTGATCTGCAGAAAATCTGCCTAATAGAATGGGCAGATGCCCAGGAATCATTGGAATATGTAATAGTCATAGGAAGAGGCATGCCAGCTGCAAGAATTCCTCCTGAGATAGTCTCCTGGGACCTCGACTCTCAGAGATCACCCATCATAGATCATGCAAAAATGAGGGGCCTCCTCCAGGAAAGTCACCTGCTAGATTTAGCCTCTCCTAGAGGGCTCCTTACATAACAGCAAATAAAATTAAAATTAAACAAGATTATTTTTTGTACTTGTCCTTAGTAATATTTTACATAAGTTTCTAAATATTGCTAATGGGAAAAGTGTTACACTGTTAGTTTTAATTTGCATTTCTCTAATTACTTGTGAACATGGGTGGCATTTCTTTTTTTTCCCAGACATCTAGGGCTTTGTTATTTAGCACTGAGAATTAACTTTTTATCTGTTATGGAGTTTTCTAACTTCATTCTGTTGGTTATAGGCTATTTTTATATTATAGTCTTACAGTTTAGATTCCATAAATACTTTTACCCTTTTCCATCTCCTTTAAACATTATAGAATACTGGCTTAAAAATATGTTTAAATTTGAAGTTTGGTTTTATTTTATGAAACTATTAATATTTTAAAAATCTCTACTTTCTCCAATAGTGTACATTTTGCTACATTTTCTATATCATTTACAGTTTTAAATTATATATGTTTATGAGTTTTAGTAAGACATGTTTTGTTTAAGTAAAGCATTCACTTTTACTCTACTCCCTCATACACTGCCACTCACCCCTCTCTCTTCTCCTCCCTTCCCTCATACACTGCCACTCACCCCTCTCTCTTCTCCTCCCTTCCCTCACACGCTGCCACTCACCCCTCTCTCTTCTCCTCCCTTCCCTCATACACTGCCACTTACCCCTCTCTCTTCTCCTCCCTTCCCTCACATGCTGCCACTTACCCCTCTCTCTTCTCCAGTACCTTTTGCTTACTCAAGATAGTCTCTTTTTTACTTTTATTTCACATGACTAGGTACGTGAATACAGACAGAAAGTTGGACACATGCACATACATACATGTGCATGCACACATACACACACGTAAATGTAAAGCCTAGGATCTGCATACAATATTATTCTTCCAGAGTCTCATTTATTTTGCCTAATATGATGATTTCCAGTTGTACCATTCCCAGAAATCCCAAAGTTTATATTCATTCTTGGATGACACTCAAGGCAATTTTAATCTATAACTTGGTTATTTAAAATATTAGTGTGATAAATGTAGAGGTGGGAGTATTTTGGTGGTGTGTTAAAGTCTTTTGAAGATAGTTAACATTTGCCCAGGAGTAGTACAACTATGCCACAGGGTATTCCTATTCATAGTGTTTTTAGAAACAAATGTCATTTTTGATAAGAATAAACCATAATTAAAATTATTTCATTAACATTGGAACTATACACAAGTCTCTAGAATATTATCTTGATAAGTAATTGATATGCAAGTTACCTGTGGACAGTGTCACCCCTTGCTGGCAGTCATGGGTAATGAATGAAAGCAGAATGGGTTTGGCATGGGGAACATGGCTAATAAACAGCACGCATCCATGGTTTCTGTATCAGGTCTCACTTCCAGGTTGCTGCCCTGTTTGTGTCCTATTCTGACTTCCCAGAGAGATATACTAACTATAAGCCATAAGATAAAATGAACTGTAATCTCCCTAAGTTGAACTTGGTCATGATGTTTTCTCTTGAGAAGCTCCATCCAGCATTGGATGGAGTCAGATGCAGAGACTCACAGCCAAACATTGGGTCCAGCCTGGAGATTCTTGTGAAAGAGTGAGGAATAGACGTAATCAAGTAGGAAAGATCAAGGACACCTCAAGAAGACCCACATAGGCAATTAAAATGGGACTGTGGGGACTCACAGAGCATGAACAACCAACCAGGGAGCATGTAGGAGCTAGACTTAGACCCCCAATACATTTGTAGCAATCTGCAAGATGATGCTCACCTGGTTCCTCTAAAATGTGTAACTGGGGCTGTCTCAGTATTTGATCCCTGCCACTGGATTCCCCATACCTCTACTTGGAATTCCTCGTTGGGCCTCAGTGGGAGAAGATTTTCCTAGACCTACTGGTGCTAGATGCCTTAGAGTGAGGTGGTACCCAAGGCAGGCTACTCTTCTCTGCAGATAAGTGGTGGGTCCAGTGGGGAAAGAGACTTATAAGAGTGGGTCTGGGAAAAGAGGAGAGAGGGGCTGTGATTTGGGTTGTTGGTATGTAACTTCTTGAGCTCTTTATATATTTTGGATATTATCCCTTTGTCAGATGAAGTGTTGGTGAAGTTTTTTTATGAGCATACTTTTAATTTAGTTTTATTTAGGCTTTGAGACACATCTACTGAAATGTCTATGGCATGTAATTGCTCTTTTCATATTTTCCATTTTATTTAATATTCCTTTTCTCTTTTTTAAATATTAAACTCTATATTTTATTCCCCTCCCGGTCCACCCTCCAACTCATCAACATCCCATATCTCCTCCCCTCCCCCTGTCTCCATGAGGATGTCCCCACCAACCAACCCATCAGACCTCTAAACTCCCTGATACCTCCAGTCTCTTGAGGGTTAGGTCCATCTTCTCTGACTAAACCCAGACCCGGCAGTCCTCTGCTATATATGTGTTGGAGGCCTCATATCAGCTGCTATATGCTGCTTGGTTGGTGTTCCAGTATCTGAGAAACCTCAGGTGTCCTGGTAAACTGAGGCTGCTGGTCCTCCTTCAGGATCACCCTTCTTCCCAGCTTCTTCCAGCTTTCTCTAATTCAACCTCAGGGGTCAGTCAGCAGCTTCTGTCCATTGGTTGGGTGCAAATATCTGCATCTGACTCTTTCAGCTGTGTGTTGGGTCTTTTAGAGGGCAGTCATGATAGGTCCCTTTTTGTAAGCCCTCTATAGCCTCAGTAATAGGGTCAGGTCTTGGGGCCTCTCTTTAAGCTGGATCCCACTTTGGGCCTGTCACTGGACCTTTTTATCCACAGGATCCTCTCCATTTCCATCCCTGCAGTTCTTTCAGACAGGAACAATTATGAGTCAGAGTTGTGACTGTGGGATGGTAACCCCATCCCTCACTTTCTTTCTATTGGAGGTGCTCTTTATAAGTTCCTTCTCTCTATGGTATGGAATTTCATCTAAGGTACCTCTCTTTGAGTCCTGAGAGTCTTTCACATCCCAGGTCTCTGGTAGATTCTGAAGGGTCCTGCTAACTTCCTACTTCTGGAGGTTGCATATTTCAGTTCTTTCTGCTAGACCTCAGGGATTTTAGTCCTTTTCCCCCACACAATACCTGATCATCTTCCACTCTCCACAACCCCGTTCCCTTTCCTCCCCAGGCCCCTTCCTCCCTCCCCTCTTGTGGTTGCTTTCTTCTCCCTCCCAAGTGGTACTGAGGCATCCCCACTTGAGTTCTTCAGCTTCCTGACCTTTTTGAGTTCTGTGGTATTTGGTACATTTTTTTTTCTTTTGCCTAATATCCACTTATTAGTGAGTACATGCCATGCATGTCCTTTTAGGTCTGAGCTCCCTCACTCAGGATGATATTTTCTTGTTCTATCCATTTGCCTAAAAAACTCAGGATGTCCTCATTCTTAATAGCTGAGTAATATTCCATTGTATAAATGAACCATATTTTCTGTATTCATTCTTCTGTTGTGGCACATCTGGGTTGTTTCCAGCTTCTGGCTATAAAAAACAGGGCCACTATGAACATAGCAGAACACATGCCCCTCTGGCATGGTGAGGCATCTTTTGGGCATATTCTCAAGAGTGGTATAGCTGGGTCTTCCAGTAGATCTATTTTCAATTTTTTGAGGAGCCTCCGGATTGATTTCCAGAGGGGTTGTAGCAGTTTGCAATCCCACCAGCAATGGAGCAGAGTTCCTTTTTCTCCACATCCTTGCCAATATGTGCTGTCACTTGAGGTTTTGATCTTAGCTATTCTGATTGGTGTGACATAGAATCTCAGGGTCTTTTTGATTTGCATTTCTCAGATCACTAAGGACTTTGACTATTTCTTTAGGTATTTCTCAGTCATTTGAGATTCCTTTGTTGTGAATTATCGGTTTAGTTTTCTACCCCATTTTTTGATTGGGTGATGTTTTCCCAATCTGTAGGCTGTCATTTTGTCTTATTGATGGTGCCCAGAGCTTTAGAGATGTTTTTCAGTTTCATGAGGTCTCATTTATTAATTGTTAATCTTAGTGACTGTGCTGTTGGTGTTCTGTTCAGGAAGTTTTCTCCTGTACCAATGAGTTCAAGGCTAATCTCCACTTTCTGTTCTATTAGGTCTTGAGGTAGAATTTAAAGGTCTAGAAACACTTAAAGAGATGTTTAACATCCTTAATTACCTGGGAAATTCAAATCAGAATGACTCTGAACTTCTGCTTTACAACCAACAGAATGGTTAAGATCAAAAACTCAAGGGGCAGCACATGCTGGCAAGGATGTGGAGCAAGAGAAATACTCCCTGAGTATTAGTGAGATAGCAAACTTGTATAACTACAATGGAAATCAATTTCTCAAGAAATCAGGAATACTTAGTTCTACTTCAAGACTTAGCTATACCACTCCTGGGCATATACCCAAAAAGTGCTCCTCTAAAAAGGACACTTGCACAACTATGTTCATAATAGTTTTATTTATAATATATAAAAACTAGAATCAACCTAGATGTCCCTCAACTGAAGAATGGATAAAAACAATGTGGTTCATTTACACAATGGGATATTATTCAACTATTAAAAACAAGGACATCATGAATTTTGCAGGCAAATAAATGGAACTAGAAAGTAATCACCCTGAGTATGGTAACTCACACCCAAAAGAACAAGCATGTACTCCTTATAAGTGGCTATTAGCCACAGAATACAGGATACATGCACTACGATTCACAGACTCAAAGAAACTAAATAACAAGGAGGGTGCAAGGGAGTATGGTTGAATCTTTCTAAGGATAACAGTTCATGTTATTCCCCTTAACTCAAAATTTCATGGAGGGAGGGAACTGGGTGAGAAAGGGGAAGGTTAGGGAATTGGGTAGGATGAATTAGATATAGGGAGAACAAGGGAGAGAAAATGGAAATCAGTGATATGTAGGGGTTGGGGGCATCTCTAGGATGTCCAGAGACCTTAGACAGAGGCAGGGGTAATCTTAGCTGAGACTTCTAGATGTGGGAGATATGGAAGATGAAATGACATCTTCTGTAGCCAGACAGAACTCCCATGGGAATGAAGCACAGCAAGCCTCCCACAAAACCATTGACTCAAATGGTTGTCAATCATTGTTCTGATTATGATGTGCTCACAAACAAAGATAGAACAGAGATAGAGGGAATGGTCAACCAATGACTGGCCTAAACTTAAACCCATCCTATGTGCAAGGATCAATTGCTGACACTATTAATGATCCTCTGTTACGCTTTCAGACAGAGCCTAGCATAGAGGTTCTCTGACTGGTTCTATCCAGCAGCTAATCTGAGTTGTCAGGATATCAGCAATTCAGTTCACATGATCAGCATCAGCAGCTCGGCCTACTAGCAAAACACAACTCAAGAATGAGCAATGTCATGTCAACCCAGACAACCATAGTGAGGCTTTTCCAAGTAACCAGAGTCTGCAGAAGTGACGGGAAGACACCAGAACAGCAGTTGTAGTTTTTTGGATTGTTTCTATATACTCAAAGTCATAACAACAATGACCAGCAAAGAGTGGTAAGGCATATCCATGCCATCCAGAATTGTCCACTGTCTGTTGGGTTATATTTATATACTTTCCAAACATCATGTGTTCTCTGAACATCTCCCCTAGGAAAATATGTCATGCTGCCTTTCCAGGCTGTTTCCAGATGTCTGTTCTTATCAAAACACCCTCCCATATGTCTGCTTCAGCAAAGACATTCTCTCATAAGACAGTTTCCAGATAAAAATCACATGACACAACTGAGTATCTAAAGAAACCAGAAATTTCTACTTCAAGTTTTGCATCCCAAGTTATTTTGAGTTATTCTCTATATTTTGTCTGGATGTTGATCAATATAATAGTTTCCACTTATTGTAAAGAGAGACTTCATTGATGATGACTAAGACATATATGCTAAGTATAAATACAAAAATTTTCCAATATAAAATAAGACAAACCATACCAACAGATAATCAATATGACAAATGTGTCTTTCATATTTTCCAATGTGATCCTGATTAATGAATCAGGAGGAGTTATTGTCATGAACAAATTTTAGTGGTTTTTCCTATGAAAAATCAGGAAGAAGACAAGGCTACCCACTCTCTCCAAATCTATTTAATATAGTAATTGATGCTCTATCTACATGAATTAGACTACTAAAGAAGTATTTGGAAAAGAAGTCAAAATATCACTATTTTCATAAGATATGGTAATATACATAGGTGACCCCTTCCTTTCTATCAGGAAGCACCTAAAGCTGATAATCCCCTTCAGGAAAGTAACTGGATACAAGATTAGCTGTACAAAACGGCAAAAGCCCTCTTATATAAAACTGAAAAATGGGCTGAGAAAAAAAAAATCATGGAAACAACAACACTAACAATAGTCACAAATAATATAAAATATCTTGGGTACCTTTAACCAAGCCAGTGAAAGGACTATATAACAGCAATTTCAAATCTTTGAAGAAAGTAATTAAAAAAGATATCAGGAGATAGAAAGATTTTCCATCCCCGATCTCAAAAGTTACTCTACAGAACAATAGTAATAAAATCTGTATGGTATTGGCACAAAAAACAGACATGATGATCAAGAAATTGAAGAACCAGGGACAAGGCAGGAGGCACAGGCTATAGAAGGGGCAGGGCAGCTGGGGAAGGATCCTTTCTACCTCCATCTGCAGCCAGGAGGGACAGCTGATCCACAACCCACTGTGCACTGGTCTGACAGGGGAGAGCTGATCTCCCAGGAGTGCTGACACAGGCTTACAGACCCACAGGAGGAACAAGATCCAGTCAGAGACAGCAAGAGCATCTAACACCAGAGATTATCAGATGGTGAAAGGCAAACACAAGAATCTTACCACAATAATATCTGGATTTGATGATTAAATATGAGATGGATTCTCAGGTGGACCAGTCTCTGCATTGTCCTTCCTTCAGTCTCTGATCCATGGTCAGTCTCTGCAACTTCTTCCATGTGTATTTTGTTCCCCATTTTAAGAAGGAATGAAGTATCCACACTTTGTCTTCCTTCTTCTTGAATTTCTTGTGGTTTGTGGATTGTACTTTGGATATTCTGATCTTTTGGGGTAATATCCACTTATCAGAGAGTGCATACCATGTGTGTTCTTTTGTGATTGGATTACCTCACTCAGCATGATATTCTCCAGATCCATCCATTTCCCTTAGAATTTTATAAATTCATTGTTTTGAATAGCTGAGTAGTACTCCATTGTGTAGATATACCACAATTTCTGTATCCATTGCTCTGTTGAGAGACATATGTGTTGTTTCCAGTTTCTGGCTATTATAAATAAGGGTGCTATGAACATAGTGGAGCATGTGTCCTTACTATATATTGGAGCATCTTCTGGGTATATGCCCGGGAGTAGTAAAGCTGGGTCCTCTGGTAGTACTATGTCCAATTTCCTGAGGAACAGTCAAACAGATTTCCAGAATGGTTGTACCAGCTTGCAGTCCCACCAGCAATGGGAATACTTCTCATATTCAGTCAACAAATCCAGGCACTATTGTGAGTGCTAGCAAATGCTGGCTGACAGGAGCCTGATATAGCTTTCTCCTGAGAGGCTCTGACAGTACCTGACTAATACAGAAGTAGAGGCTCACAGCCATCCATTGGACTGAGTACAGGTTCCCCAATGAAAGTGCTAGAGAAAGGACCCAAGGAGCTAAAGGGTCTGTAGCCCCTTAGGATGAACAACAATATGAACTAACTAGTATCCTCAGAGCTCGCAGGGACTAAACCACCAACCAAAGGGTACACATGGTGGGACTAACGGGTCCAGCAGCATATATAACAGAGGATGGCCAAGTTGGTCATCAATGGGAGGAGAGGCCCTTGGCCTTGTGAATGTTCTATGCCTCAGTGTAGGGGAATGCCAGGGCCAGGAAGCTGGAGAGGGTAGGTTGGTGAGCAGGGGGTGGGGCAGGGAAGGGAACAGGGTTTTTATGTTGTTGTTGTTGTTGTTATTTTTGTTGTTATTTTATTTTATTTTATTTTTTGGAGGGGAAACTGGGAAAGGAAATATCATATGACATGTAAAAAAAATCTAATAAAAAAATCGTACCAACAGAAATCAAGACTACTTGGAATCATCAGAACATTGTACTCCCACCACAGCAAGTCCTGGATACACCAACACACAGGAAAAGCAAGATTTGGATCTAAAATCATATCTCATGATAGTGATAGAGGAATTTAAGAAGTACATAAATAACTCCTTTAAAGAAATACAGGAGAACATGGGGAAAGAGATACAAGCCTTTTAAGAGGAAACACAAAAATCCCTTAAAGAATTACCGAAGAACACAAGTAAACAAATAGAAGCCCTTAAAGAGAAAACAGAAAAATCCCTTAAAGAATTCGAGGAGAGCACAAACAAACCGGTGAAGGAATTGAACAAAACCATCCAGGATCTAAAAATGGAAGTAGAAACAATTAAGAAATCACAAAAAGAGACAACCCTGGAGGTAGAAAATCTAGGAAAGAAGTCAGGAACCCTAGATGCAAGCATCACCAACAGAATACAAGAGATAGAAGAGAGAATCTCTGGTGCAGAAGATACCATAGGAAACATTGACACAACAGTCAAAGAAAACACAAAATGTAAAAAGATCCTAACCCAAAACACCCAGGAAATCCAGGACACAAAGAGAAGATCAAACCTAAGGATATTAGGTATAGAAGAGAGTAAAGACTCCCAACTTAAAGGGCCAGTGAAATACAGAAGAAAACTTCCCTAACCTAAACAAAGACATAGCCATGAACAAAAAAGAAGCCTACAGAACTCCAAATCATTTGGACCAGAAAAGAAATTCCTTGCACCACATAATAATCAAAACACCAATGCACAAACACACACACAAGAATGTTAAAGGCAGTGAAGGAAAAACGTCAAGTAACATACAAAGGCAGACCTATCAGAATTACACCAGACTTCTCACCAGAGACTATGAAAGCCAAAAGATCCTGGGCATATGTCATTCAGACCCTAAGAGAACAAAAATGCCATCCCAGGCTGCTATACCCAGCAAAACTCTCAATTACCATCCAGGGAGAAACCATGGTATTCCATGATAAAACCAAATTTATACAATATCTTCCAACAAATCCAGCCATTCAAAGGATAATAAATGGAAAACTCCAACACAAGTAGGAAAAGTTCATTTTTATAAAAAACAAGAACGTAATCTTCAAAAAAAAAAAAAACTAAAAGATGATAGGCACATGAAGAATTCCAACTCTAACAACAAAAATAACAGGAACCAATAATTACTTTTCCTTAATATCTATTCATATCAATGGACTCAATTCCCCAATAAAATACACAGATGATCAGACTGGGTAGGTAAACAGGACCCAACATATTTTTGCATTTAGGAAACCCACATCAGTGACAAAGAACAGACACAACCTCATAATAAAAGGCTGGAAAACAGTTTTCCAAGCAAATGGTCCCAAGAAACAGGAGGGAAATTTCATACTCACAAAAGGTAAAATCTACTAAGGTAAACTCTCAATCCTGAAACTCTATGTTCCAATTGCAAGGGCACCTACACTCATAAAAGAAACTTTACAGAAACTCAAAGAACACATATAATAGTGGGGAACTTCAACACCCCACTCTCTGCAATGGACAGATCATGGAAACAGAAACTAAACATAGACACAGTGAGACTAACAGAAGTTATGAAACAAATGGGTTTAACAGATATCTAACAAACATTTTATCTTAAAACAAAAGGATATACCTTCTCAACATCTCATGATACCTTCTCCAAAATTGCCCAAATAATCGGTCATAAAACAGGCTTCAACAGGTACAAGAAGATTGAAATAATTCCTTGCATCCTAACAGATCACCATGGACTAAGGCTGCTCCTCAATAAAAACATAAGCAATAGAAAGCCCGCATACATGTGGAAGCTTAATAACACTCTACTAATGATAATTGGTGAAGGAAGAAATAAAAAAGGAAATTAAAGACTTTTCAGAGTTTAATGAAAATGAAGCCACAACATACCCAAACTTATGGGACACAATGAAAGCAGCCCTAAGAGGAAAACTCATAGCTTTGAGTGCCTCCAAAAAGAAACTGGAGAGAGCTTACACCAACAGCTTGACAGCACATCTGAAAGCTTTAGAACAAATGAAGCAAATTCACCCAAGAGGAGGAGAAAGCAGGAAATAATCAAACTCAGGGCTGAAATCAACCAAATGGAAACAAAAAGAACTATACAAAGAATCAACCAAACCAGGAGCTGATTCTTTAAGAAAGTCAACAAAATTGATAAATCCTTAGCCAGACTAAGTAGAGGGAACAAGACATTATCCTAATTAACAATCAGAAATGAAAAGGGAAATATAAGAACAGAAACTGAGGAAATCCAAAAAAATCATGAGATCCTACTACAACAGCTTATACTAAACAAAACTGGAAAAGCTGGATGAAATGGACAATTTTCTAGACAGACACCAGGTACCAAAGTTAAATCAAGATCATATCAATGATCTAAACAGCCTCATATCCCTTAAAGAAATAGAAACAGTCATTAATAGTCTCCCAACCAAAAATGCACAGGACCAGATGGGTTTAGTGCAGAGTTTTATCAGATCTTCAAAGAAGACCTAATACCAATACTCCTCAAACTATTCCACAAAATAGAAGTAAAAGGACTCTACCCAATTCATTCTATGAAGCCAAAATTACTCTGACACCTAAACCACACAAAGACCTAACAAACAAAGAAAACTTCAGATGAATTTCCCTTATGAATATCGATGCAAAAATAGTCAATAAAATTATTTCCAAACTGAATCCAAGAACACATCAAAATAATCATCCATCATGATAAAGTAGGCTTCATTCCAGGGATGCAGGGATGGCTCAATATAAGGAAATCCATCAATGTAATTCACTATACAAACAAACTCAAAGAAAAAAAACATATGATCATTTTATTAGATGCTGAGAAAACATTTGACAAAATCCAAAACCGATTCATGATAAAAGTCTTGAAAAGATCAGGAATTCAAGGCCCTTACCTAGGCATAGTAAAAGCAATGTACAGCAAACCAATAACCAACATCAAACTAAATGGAGAGAAACTTGAAGCAATTCCACTAAAATCAGGAACTAGACATGACTGCCCACTCTCTCCCTACTAATTCAATATTGTACTTGAAATCCTATCCAGAGCAATTAGACAATGAAAGGACATCAAAGGGATACAAATTGGAAAGGAAGAAGTCAAATTATCACTATTTGCTGATGATATGATAGTACTTTAAGTGATCCCAACAATTCCACAAGAGAACTCCTAAACCTGATAAACACTTCAGCAAAGTAGCTGGATATAAAATTAACTCAAGCAAATCAGTGGCCTTCCTCTACACTAAGGATAAACAGGTGAGGAAAGAAATTAGGGAAACAACACCCTTCACAATAGCTACAAATAATATAAAATACCTTGGTGTGACTCTAACTAAACAAATAAAAGATGTATATGACAAGAACTTCAAGTCTCTGAAGAAGGAAATTGAGGAAGATCTAAGAAGATGGAAAAATATCCCATGCTCATTGATTAGCAGGATTAATATAGTAAAAATGGCCATCTTGATGAAAGCAATCTACAGATTCAATGCAATCCCCATCAAAATTCCAACTCAATTCTTCACAGACTTGGAAAGAGCAATTTGTAAATTCATCTGGAATAACAAAAAAACCTAGGATAGTGAAAACAATTCCCAAGAATAGAAGAGCCTCTGGTGGAATCATCATCCCTGACCTTAAGCTTTCTACAGAGCAATTGTGATAAAAAAAAAAAAAACCTGCATGGTATTTGTATTTGGAATAGAATGGAAGACACACAGCTATGGTCACTTGAACTTTGACAAAGAAGCTAAACCATTCTTGTGGATAAAAGACAGCATTTTCAAAAAATGGTGTTGGCTGAACTGGTGGTCAGCATGTAGAAGAATGAAAATTGATCCATTCCTATCTCCTTGTACAAAGCTCAAGTCCAAGTGGATCAAGGACCTCCACATAAAACCAGATACGGTAAAATTAATAGAAAAGAAAGTGGGGAAGAGCCTTGAGCACATGGGCACAGGGGAAATGTTCCTAAACAGAACACCAATAACTTAAGCTCTAAGATCAAGAGTTGAAATCGGACCTCATAAAATTACAAAGCTTCTGTAAGGCAAAGGACACTGTCAATAGGACAAAACAGCAACCAACAGATTGGGAAAAGATCTTTATCAATCCTATATTTGATAGAGGGCTAATATCCAATGTATACAAAGAACTCAAGAAGTTAGACTCCAGATCACCAAAAAATCCTATTAAAAATGGGTTACAGAGCTAAACAAAGAATTCTCAACTGAGGAATACCAAATGACTGAGAAGCACCTAAAGAAATGTTCAACATCCTTAGTCATCAGGGAAATGCAAATCAAAACAACCCTGAGATTCCACCTCACACCAGTCAGAATGGCTAAGATCAAAAACCTCAGGTGACAGCAGATGCTGCCTAGGTTGTGAAGAAAGAGGAACACTTCTTCATTGCTGGTGGGATTGAAAGCTGGTACAACCCAGCTTGGAAATCAGTTTGGTGGTTCCTCAGGAAATTGGACATAATTCTACCAGAGGACCCAGTTATACTACTCCTGGGCATATATCCAGAAAATGCTCCAACATATAATAAGAACACATGTTCCACTATGTTCATAGCAGCGTTATTTATAATAGCCAGAAACTGGAAACAACCCAGATGTCCCTCAACAGAGGAATGGATACAGAAAATGTGGTACAGCTACACAATGGAGTACTACTCAGTTATTCAAAAAATGAATCTAGGAAATTCTTAGGGAAATGGATGCATCTGGAGATTATCATGCTGTGTGAGGTAACCCAATCACAAAAGAACACACATGGTATGCACTCACTAATAAATGGATATTAGCCCAGAAGTTCAATCCACAAACCACAAGAAACTCAAAAAGAAGGAAGAACAAAGTTTGGATACTTCATTCCTTCTTAGAAGGGGGAACAAAATATCCATGGAAGGAATTACAGAGAGAAAGTATGGAGCAGAGACTAAAGGAAGAACAGTCCAGACTGTTGTGGTTAAACACAGACACTATTGTGGATGTCAGCAATTGTTGGCCTGTAGGAGCCTGATATAGTTGTCTCCTGAGTCCCTCTGAAAGTGCCTAACTAATACAGAAGTAGAGGATCAAAATCATCCATTGAACTGAGCACAGGGTCCCTAATTAAGGAGCTAAAGAAAGAACCCAAGGAGCTGAAGGGTTTGAAACCCCTTAGGACAAACAACAATATGAACTGCCTAGTACCCTCAGCGCTCCCAGGGACTAAACCACCAACCAAAGAGTACACATAGTGGGACTAATGGCTCCAACAGCAGGGGGAAGGAACAGGGTTTTTTTGTTTGTTTGTTTGTTTTTTGTATTTTTGTTTTTTTTTTCCTGAGTGGAAACCAGGAAAGGAGATATCATTTGAAATGTAAATAAAGAAAATATCTAATAAAAAATGAAAATTTTAAATTATGCCATAAAAAACAAAACAAACAAACAAACAAACAAAAAACCAAAAAGATAAACTCCAACTTGTCACCTAAAAAAAAATGAAATATAAGAACTAGAGATAAAACCACACATTTGTAGTTCCCTAGTTTTTTTTTTTTTTTTTTTTTTTTTTTTTTTATAAAAAAGCCTAAATTATACAGTCTTAATAATGAAAGTATCTTCAACTGATGATTTGGTCTATAAGAGTTGTAGGTTGGAGAGAATGGAAATTTTTAACATTTTAATAGGTATTTTCTATCTATTACTATTGGAAACACACCTAATAAACTGAATCATCTAGAGGTGAAATTTTTTACATATAGTTAATAAGGTACAGAAAATAAAAATGTCATATTTCATAAAATAATTTTTGAATATATTTCTTCATAAATGCTTTGTATAAAAACAGAAAAGCTAGAATCTCTTAGTTATTATTGGTCTGTGATAAAATATCTTGACAAAAGCAAGGTAAACAAAAAACCTTTTTTGTGTATAGTTTAAGAAAACATTTTATCCTGTCAAGGATGTCAAAGAGGTTGAATTGAAGTACCTTGTAGCATTATAACTACATGCAGAGAGTGAATGCATGCATTCCTGATACCCATTTTCCTTTGCCCACTTATACAAGTCAGTATTCCAGGTATGAGGCAGTGGTGGAGTCTTCCCCCTTCCATTACTATAATAAAGAAAAGGTCCTCAGGCCTGCACAGTGATTCAGAACCTAGGTGAATACATGTTCTGTCTCATTTACTGTCAACACTAAACATGTCCACACAGAACTAAACCCCGAAAGCCTCTAAGATGCCCTCCAGGCATCCACAACATAACTCTCAGAAGGACATCATCTTGTTGACTTGGTTGCATGACAACATTTACTTCCTTAATATGATCCATGCTTCTTTCGGAGAAAGCCCTGAGCTAAAATGGCTTGGAGAAAAAAATTCACAAAAATCTGCCTTATTAAATTTCTAAGTCTAAAGCATGGCTTGATGAATCAGTGAGTGAAGACTTATGAAACAGCTGGCACTGCCGTTTGCTTTCTCATCAGTCAATTCCCCAAAGTCATAATACCACACATTCAAATAAAACATTAAAAATCAATGACTAAAATGTCAAATATTTGCTTTTTGTTCATTGATTTTCCCCATATCATTTTTATTAGGACACAGGAATTTCAGAAGTAGAAAAATCGGACATTAATTTGACAGTGTCAACTACACTTTCAATAGGGTCCTTTTGAGCATCTTCCAACTAATTTTAATTTAATCTTTATTTCATCTGCAGAATTTCTAAGCATTCCTTAGTATGTGTGTACATGGTGTTGAATACACTAAAATCTATTGCCATTTATAAAATATAAAATTTCCAAATTTGTTTTTCTTTTTCCTGAAAGTTGTAGCAAGACAAACATGGATCTGGTGACATCTGTTTTCATAAAACTGGATAACTACAGGAACAAGACTTAAATATGATGGCATCCCACATTTTCTAATTGCTGCATCCACACCGTAATGCTGCAGATCAACTACTCTATGATGTGAGACAACATAATACCATAATTTTGTTAGGGACATAAAGATTATTCCAGTGTATTGTCTAAATTTTAAACATTATTTTTCTCAAGAGAAATATATTTACTTTGTCATTTTAAAATTTAATATAAATTAATTTTGCTTTATGGTTTATATTATATGCTTATTTTTATAAAAAGCTTATAAAAAATAAAGTGTTTATTTAATAAAGAATAATAACTGGTTCCAAACTAAATGCATTGATTATCATTTAGTAAAAATTGTTGCTTATTTCTAAGATCAATCAACAGTGAATCAGTTTCATTATATAGCCAAAGGCAATTTCAAAAATCAATTTTTCATGGAATTCTTATTTACAAATACATCAATAATATAATTCTCTGCTTTATTCTCCAAAAGTGTCATTTCTAGAAGTGCATTAAGTAGCTAAAATGAATTTTATAATATGCTATAATTAAACTTGCAGAAATTTGGGCCAATTATAATCTTTGCACATAAACATTCCAGTGATATTTTTAATGTTTAGTAAGTATTCAAAGGTTGATATTGCTAACTTATTGATATATTATTTCCATTTTTTTGCAATACTTTTGGGAGAAAATTGTATAATGTTAATGAGAATCAGCAAAGAGTTTCTTAAAACACAGCTGAATCACTCAGATTTTCTATAAATTATTGATGCTTGTGAGCCCTCTCAGATTGTGTAGTTTTCAGTACCAACTTATATATGGTGGAAAAAGGTAGTAATATTTATGCCCTTTAATTGGAACAAAGGATGAAAAATGCATAAACTATTATCGAGTCCTGAGATTTTTAAAGCAATTTTGATTATATTTTCTAACAAATCATTTTTTTAAAGTATGTAATAACATGTCTGATTTTATTCTAAACAACATTCAATGACTGGTCTCTTAAAGAAGGAGTCATAAAGTTTACAATAGGCAAAAAACAATTAGTTACTAAATGTTATGTTGAATCCAATTTATAGTAATTTAACTCTTGTTTATTTTACTAATGATATGATTTTTATAGTAATGAAAACAAAGTATACTATTGGTTTGTTAGGAGCTCCAGGCAGGATAAAAATGTGCTCATTCAAAAGTCATCACGTTATTATATTGGCACTATTGTGTGACATAATAGAGTAAGACACACGTTTACCAAAGTGATGGTGTACATTGTGTCTGCGTTAGTCCTTAAGAGGAAACAAATAATAATAATAATAATAATAATAATAATAATAATAATAATAATAATGATAATAATAAAGCAGAAGGAACATTTTCCTAGGATGAAAAGGCATTCAGGAAGATATTGTTAAGAACATGATGACATGGGTTCTGTACACATCAAAAAAGCAGCAAATTTTATTTAACTAAAGAGTTTTTAAGATTAATCTCCCAGCACATATTATACCTTAGAAGAGTTATTTAATCCCTAATATATCTGATATAAATATCCATTATTCAGCTTGTTTTAATGAATTTTCTTTCATACATGCACTTTGTGTTTCTAGAAGTTCAAATCTCAAGATGTTTTAATGGCAAGGATAGGCTAAATGGTATTATTTAAATAGCTTTAGTCTCTTACTTTGGACTTGCTTACTTTGGGCTCTTAGGTCCTTTATTTATTTTGTGTCTCCCATGTGTGTTTTAATTATTCATTTACTTTTCAAATTAATAACATTTTATTTACTTTACATCACAATTGTATCTCCTGAGTTCTATCCCCTCAGTGTCTCTCTGTCTCTGTTTCTCTGTCTGTCTGTCTGTCTGTCTGTCTCTGTCTCTCTGTGTCTGTCTCTGTCTCTCTGTCTGTCTGTCTGTCTGTCTCTGTCTCTCTGTCTCTGTCTCTCTGTCTGCCTGTCTGTCTGTCTGTCTGTCTCTGTCTCTGTCTCTGTCTTTCTCTGTCTCTCTCTCCTCCCCTTTATCCTCAGGAAAAGGAGGCCTCTGATTGCTATCAATCCTCCGTGGCATATCAAGTTACAGGAAGACTAGGTGCCTCTCCTACTGTTGCTAGGCAAGGCAGGCCAGTTAGGATAAGTGATCTGAGGGCAGCAACAGAGTCAGAGACAGCCACTGTGGTTAGAAGTCCCACGTGAAAAGCAAGCTGTACAACTATTAACATATATGCAGAGGGCCTAGTTTAGCTCCATGCATGCTTTTTGTTTGGCTATTCCGTCTCTGTGGGTCTTTTGGGGCCCACTTTAGTTGATTCTGTCAGTTTTCGCATGGTATCTTTGACCTCTGTGGCACCTTCAATCCATCTTCCTCACCTTCCATAGGATTTTCCAAGCTCCTTTAATGTTTGCCTGTGGATCTCTGCATCCGTTTCCATCAGTTCCCGAGTGAAGCCCCTTAGATGACAGTTATACTAGTCACATATCTGCAAGTATTGCAGATTATGATTAACAGTGTCAAGGATGACATCTCTCCCATGGCACGTGTATTGAACTGAGCTAGTCATTGATTGGCCCTTCCTTCCAATTTTACTCCTACATATCTTGTATGCAGGAAAAGTTTTGGGCCTAAGGTTTTGTGGGTAGATTGGTGTTCTAGTCCCTCCATTGGAAGACTTTTCTGGTTATAGATGGTGGTTGTTTCAGTTTCCATGTCCTTCACTGCTATGGCTCTTAGCTTGGGTTACCCTAATAGATTCCTAGGAGTTTCCATTGTTCTAGATTTCTAGCTCTTCCAAGAAATTCTTCACCCCCTGATTTCAGTTTTCTCTCCCCTCTCTCCCTCTTATCTAACCACTTATTACTTCGCTTTTCTCCCAACTCCCCATTCCTTGGTGACTAAGGATACTGAACATTAATTTAAGTGATTCTTGACCATTAGAGATTCTTCTGTTGATAATTCTCTGTTGAGATCTGTACCCCATTTTTAATTGGGTTATTTGGTTTATTAATATCTAGTTTCTTGAATTCTTTATATATTTTGGATATTAGTCCTTTGTAGGAATTGTTGAAGATGTTTACTCGTTCTGTAGGTTGATATTTAGTCCTTTTGACAGTGCCTTTTGCCTGCCAGAAGATTTTCAGTTTCATGAGGTCTCCTTAATAATAATTGTTATTCTTAGTGCCTGAGCTGTTGGTGTTGTCTTCCAAAAGTTATCTCCTGTGCCAGGGAATTTTGGGATGTTCCCTACTTTCTCTTCTTTCAGATATACTGTATCTGGTTTTACACTGAAGTCTTTTATCTGCTTCAACTGGAGTTTTGTTCAGTGTGATAGGTATGGATCTATTTGCATTCTTTATGTACAGATACACAGTTTGTCCAGGTTCTTTGTTAAATGTCAAGTGTCCATAGGTGTGTGGGCCTAATTCTGGGTCTTAGATTCAACTACATTGCCAAAACACTATCTGTTTTTGTGCCAATACCATGTGGTTTCTATCACTATTTCTCTGAAATCCAGCTTGAAATCAGGGATGGTGATACCTCCAAAAGTTCTTTTATTTCTCAGGATTATTTTAGCTATTCTGTTTGTTGTTGTTCTTTTTTTTTTTTTCCATATGAAGTTTAGTGTTAGTTTGTAAAGAATTGTGTAGTAATTTTGATGGGAATTACATTGTAGATTGCTTTTGGTAAGATGGTCATTTTTACTATGTTAATCCTACCTATCCGTGAGCACAGGAGATCTTTAGATCTCCTGTTATCTTCTTCACTTTCTTTCTTCAGGGACTTGAAGTTCTATTTTTTTTCTCTTTGTTATTTTTGTGACATGGTTTCTCTGTGTAGCCCTGGTTGTCCTGGAACTCACTCTGTAGACCAGGCTGGCCTCAAACTCAGAAATCTGCCTGCTTCTGCCTCCCAAGTGCCAGGATTAAAGACATGTGCCACCATCACCAGGTTTTTTATTGGGGGAGGGGGTGGGAAGTTTTTGTCATATGGGTCTTTCACTTGTTTGGATAGAGTTACACCAAGATAATTTATTATCTTATTGTGCTTATTATGAGAGGTGTTATTTCTCTTATTTTTTTTAAGCATTTTGTCATTTGTATATAGAAGAACTACTGATGTTTTTGTTAATTTTGTATCCAGCCATATTGCTGAAAGTGTTTATCATCTATAGGGATTCCCTAATAGAATTTTTGGGAGCATATATGCATATTATCATGTCACATGTAAACAACAATATTTTGACTTCATACTTTCTAATTTGTTTCCCTTGATATTCTTTAGCTGTCTTACTGGTCTAACCTAGACTTTATCTGCTATAATTCATATGTAGAAAGACTTTTAGTGGAATTGCTTTAAGTCTTTCTACATTTAATTTGATGTTGGTTATTGTCTTGCTGTATATTGCCTTTATTCCATTTAGGTATGAATCTAGTATCTCCGATCTTTCTAAGATTTCTATCATGAAGGGGTGTTTGATTTTGTTCAAGGCTTTTTCAGCATCTAATGATGTGATCATTTATTGGTGTTTTTTTCTTTTAATTTATTTAGGTGGATTGCATCAATAGATTTTCATTATATTGAATCATTCCTATATCTCAGGTATGAAGCCTACTTTATCATGGGTGATGTTTTTAAGGTGTTCTTCGATTTAGTTTTCAAGTATTTTATTGAGTATTATTACATTAATGTGCATAAGGGAGATTGGTATGAAATTCTATTTCCAGGTTGAGTCTTTGTGTGATTTAGGTATTAGGGTGAATGTAGACTCATTAAATGAACTAGGTAGTGTTCCTTCAGTTTCTCTTTTGTGGAGTAATTTGAGGAGTATTATCATCAGTTCTTCCTTGAGGGTTTGATAGAATTCTGCACTAAAACCATCTGATTCTGAGGATTTTTTGTTTGGGTATTTTTAAATGACTGCTTCTATTTCCTTAGTGATTTCAGGCCTATTTAAACAGCTTAACTGTTCTTCATTTAACTTTGGTAAGTGGTATCTATCAAGAAAACCATCCATTTTGTTTAGAATTTTCAGTTTTAGGGAGTACAGGCTTTTGAACTAATTCCTCACTAATTCCTTTATTAAGGCATTTAGTACTATGAACTGTTCCCTTAGAATGGCTTCATTGCATCCCATAGATATTGGTATGTTATACCTTCAGATTCTAGGAATTCCTAAGTTCTTTACTCTTACTTGACCCAGTGGTCATTGAGTATGTTGTTGTTCAGTTTCCATGGATTTGCAGGCTTTTTGTTATTTCATTGTTGAAGTCCAGCTTTAATTCATGGTGATATGATAAGATATAGGGGGTTATTCCAATTTTTGTATCTGCTGGGACTTGGTTTGTGTGTTCTTTCTTTTTGCTATTTTCAGTCCTTGAACTGTTATTAATTTCCTTTACTTTTGTTATTGTAATTTCCTCTATTTCTTTAAGGGATTTTTTTTCATTTCCTCTTTAAAGGCTTCTATGGTTTTCATAAAGTCAGATTTAAGGCCATTTCATTGTGTTTCAGCTGAGTTACATCATGCAGTGCTACCTGCAGTAGGATAGCTGGGCTCTTGAGGTGTCATATTGGTGTGGATGTTGTTGGATGTGTTTTTATACTTGCCTTTATGCAGCTTGGTTTTGTGGCTATGGTTATAAACGGTTTAGATGCTGATTTCTGAGGATGTCTCACTTCGGAATTCTCATGGCCTGCAAGGCCTCTGTAGTATAAGTGCCAACCTTGCTTCTGGGGTTCCTAGCACCAGTGTTGTTTAAGTGGCTGATGTTTGTAGGCCTTCAGGAAAGAAAACAAAGTTATGGGTTGGAAAATGGAGTCCAGGAGGTTGGGTACAATTTAAAATCAATGAGTGTGTTCTAAGGGAATATGGTGGGGGAGGACTTCAGGAAGTATGTTACCTGTTTTTGTTTTGTTTTGTTTTGTTTTTGTTTTTCTGGTGCCAGCAGGCCTCAGGGGATGCAGGGAGAATTGTGGGGCAGGAAATGGACCACAGAATATTGGTTACACTGTGCTAGCAACCCAATAGGAGGAAGAGTCTCAAGAGAAGGCAAGGAGTCAGAAAACCACCAACTTCTACTATTTGTAGCCCCTGTAATGTACTAAGCTAACAGCCATGAGATGTACACAGAAAACCTAGTGTAGACCCATGGAGGCCCCATGAAAGCTCTTTCAATCTTTGTGAACCCATATGAGCTCTGCTTAGTTAAATCAGTAGGCCATGCTCTTCTATCCTCCATCCCCTCTGTCTTCTACAATCTTTCCTCCTTCTCATCCACGAAGCTCCTGGAGTTTTGAGTGGAGGGAATGATAGACACTTGTAATTTAGACTCTCTCTGCACATAATGTCTGGCTCTGCACCCACCTCCATCTTTTCCCAGAGAAAGCTACTTTGATGGCTACTGGGGCATTCACGAGGTTTCTATGGCAGCTGGTTTCTGTATGGCTTTTCAAAATGCCTTTAGTGTTGAATGTGCCTCCCTAAATTCTCTCCTCCTCGTGTCCTTTCTCTTAGTCCTCCTTTTTCAGTTTTTCTCTTTGCTTTTTATTACACTGTGTATTTGTTCATTTAAGGACAGAAATCCTTAACAGTTTTTGTGGTAGTTTTGAGAGCATCGTATGTCCAATTAAGAGAATTGTTTAAAAGTGTGAATTTACTAGAAATGTATTAGTTTTATTTACAGTTATGCACTTTGATTTTTATTTTACAGTCGCTTGGGTTGTCTTCTGTTTCTTTGTATGATAACACTAAATATCATTGCCACTTGATACAACACTTTTCTTTTGATTCCTTGTCACAGAACATGCCTTTAGGAGAAAAGTAGAGCTGCCTAAAAATCATGTGACTGCTTTTACTATCCATAGTATCCAATGTGATATTGTTTTCTTAAAAAGCTTTGCTAATTTCAATTTATAGTAAGAAAATAATTATTCTTTCTCTCTATCCTCTTATTTTAATCTAAGTGCCTTTTATGTTCAAAAGTTCTCTCCAAATTCTAAGATTCATATCACAGCTTCCTAAGAAATCTCACATGGGCCAAGTAGTTTTCGTCTGTCTTAATACACAAATGACAACTGTATAGGACATGTTGGCTCGTAGAGATTTTCAGATAAAAAGCAAATGTGGAAAACCATTCCTTAGGATTTGAAAAACAACACAACTAGATTAGTAAATAAGAATACCTCTTTCAGTTTCAAACACATACACCTGCTGGAAAAAATGTAATTAGAAGAAAATAAAAAATTTCATTTAAGTCAGAAGAGAAATTCCATTCCTAGATGTTCCCCAGCTACTGCCTCTGCAGCTGTTCATTTTCTGGGTAACAGAGCCAAAGCCTGTGACTCAGGCACAGCCATTTATGCAAAGATACTTTTGAAAAGTCCTAAGAAGAGTTTATGAAGGAAGGGAGACACATGGAAGTATTTGAACCTTGTGTTGAAGATTCTGTCATGTAAATCAATAAAACAGTGTTAGCTAACTCTTATCTTCTACAGGAACCTAAATTTGAGGCTGTCAATTTGGGGACTCTCTTATCTAGCATAAAAAAAGAAAAAGTCCCTATTTACTATAATTCAGAGAAAATGATGAAATTTCTGTCTTGTAAGAACACAGAATGATGCCTTGCATAAGAAACACAGATCTCATCTATGATTTTGTGTAGTTAAGGATAAAGCATTTAAGTTAAAATAAATGATGAGTCCAGAAATTAATAAAATATTACTGACCCAGATTTTAGGGATATTAATTTCTAAGAAAATAAGACAACAGTGAACAAATAAAAAGTAAAAGACTTAGGAAGTAAACAGTGGTGTTGAGAAATATCCTTTAAAACAGAAGGAGAGTCAGTGTTTCTTACTTCATAGTGGATGGTTATGCAAGACATTTTAATAGAATCCAAAGAAATAGAAGGGAAATACCATGCAGAAGACGGAAGAACTAGGGAGATGGTATATTTGGTGTTTCCATTATTACAAATGTTCAAGTCTAGCAGGCATTTCATATATCCAGGTGTATCTAGTAGGAATAATAAGACAAAAAATATTTGATCTTATGGAAGATGCAAAAGATCAGGACTACACAATAGGAGTAGACCCTAGATTTATCTGATTAATTCAATTGTGCCTACCTACCTGGGCATATAGCTCTCCTAAAACATTTCCCCTGAAACACTCTTGTCAGAATGAGAGAAAATGTGCTTAGAAACTGCTGGAGGTCTTCCCACCTCCTGTCTATCTATCTCCTCTTGCAATGAAAAGAAGACAGTGTTTCTGTTTAGTTTGCTGTTTTGTTGTAGCGATATACACTGTGACTAAAATGCAGCCTGGGGAAGAAAGTGTATTTTGGTTTACACTTTCATGTCACAGTCTGTCACGGAGGAGACTCAGGAGCTTCAGTAGGAAGCTAAAGGCATGAATTAAAGCAGAGAAGTAGAAGGTAAGAAGCTCACAAGCTTCCTTCACTGGACTTGTTTGGCTAATATTTTTATCTCACTGTCCACAGAGGGATAGGGTCTCCTTCAACAATTACCACGTAAGAAAATGCTCGCACAGATATTACCAATTGCTACTCTGATCAGGTAATTCTTCATTTGAGATTATGTCTTCTAAGCTGACCAGAGGCCTTTATATAAGAATACAGCTTAAGCTATGTATGACAACATACAATTAGAACACATGCATGGGGTTATGAAATATCAACTCATTTAATTTCATTCATTTATTAGTTTAAATTCATTCTTTTCCTTGTTATACACAATTACATACTGTTCATCTGTCTGTGCATATATTAAGTGTGTTGAAAATTATATTGAGGTTTTTGGTTTATTGTCTCTGTGATGATTCATTAACTCTATGTATTAAGTATGTATTATATATCTATCTATCATCTATCTGTCATACATACATCTATGTATGTATGTATGTAAGTATGTATGTATATATGTATGTATGTATGTATGTATCTATCTATCTATCTATACCTATCATTTATTTATTTATCATCCATCTATCATCAATCTATCTACTGCATTTGTGCCCAGAAATAATTCTTTCTTAAACACTTAATGGAGTTTTAAAGACATTTGAAATAAAAAATTTTAATATATCAATATCAAGGAGAATAATACTTTTTCATGTTTTTCTTTATGAATATCTCTTGTCTTTTTAATTTTAACAAATAACATCCTTTTGTTTGTATGAGTACTTTTTTGATTGTCTATGTTCTTAATTAATCACCTTCCATCTTTCCATTTTAATTGCTTTTATACTGAAATGCTGCCACATTATATTCTATAAATGAAATTATTTAGGAATAGACATTTTAAATCCCAAAGGAATGCATATTGAACAGTTTCCATATGAGTATTTCTACCAGTATAGATCCTTATATGTTATTTCTATTTATTCTCTAGTTAAAATATTAAAGTATGTTTAATGCACTTGTACAATCACACATGAGAATGTATGCTAAATATAATTTCACAACCTGCACAGAAGGATCTAAATAGAGGGCCTGAAAATTAATTTTGGTAGAAAAAAAGGGTATGGGGTGTATGTGAAATGAGTATCACAGCAAAGGATTTTATGATCAAATCTGTATACTGCAGGCTTTAAGACCAGTGGTTAATAAATGGGACATCATGAGACTAAAAATCCTTCTACATAAAAGGACACCATCAGTTAAGCAAAAAGGCAGTGTACAGGAGCACAGAGAGTATTAGTATCTAGAATATGTATAGAATTCCAATGATTACAAAACAATGGAACAAAGAATCCAGTCAAAAACTTTGAATAGGGCTAAATAAAAATTCTGAGATGAAATGCAACAGGTCGAGGAACACTTGAAATTACTCAGCATTCTTAGTCACCAAGGAAACACACATTAAAACTTCCTTGAGATTCTATCCCATGCCAGTCAGAGTGGCAAAGATAAAGGCAAATTCTGTCAGCGGACAGGTAATCTGATGCAGTTACTGTGCAAATTAGTGTGAAGAGTCATCAAGAATCTAAAACTTATTTACTGTATGATCTAGCCATATTACCCTAGATGCTTAACAAATGATGAAAGGCTATTGAAAGGTAGATTTATACAATAGAATATTATTCATCTACTAAGAAACAAGAAACCTTCAGGCAAATATTTAGAACTGAAAACGTCCATTCTGAAAAAAGATAATCCAAACCCAGAAAGACAATTGCCACCACATGACTTTGGTCATTTGAGGATGTAAGCTTTGAAACTTCAGGTATACATGTTGTGTTTATAATTCCACAGAGATGAACAAATTACTAAGGATACATCTGTAGGGACATCCAAAGGAGGAGAGACAGAAAACATGGATAGAAACAGTTAAAAGGGACTAATGGATCAGAAAGGATTAAATTGAAGTTCTAGGCAGAGGGCAGTAAAGTGAAGGAGGAAGTATGTGCATACATAAATAACACTGAAGATTTTTTTAAAAATAAATATAGAAATCCTGTAGATTTACTTACATTTGTACTTCTAAATGTAAACTCATAGATAAAATATTTAAATAGAACAACCTAACCTATGACAGACCATTAAATACAGAAATAATTCCTGTAGAAAATTCTAAATATAAACACATAGATAAATTAAATAGAACAACCTAATCTATAACAAGCCATTGATGGTTTTACTAGAAATGAAAAAGTTAAGTTCCAGCAATGGGTTATTCCTGTTTGAATTTTGGCCATTAGGTTCCATAGATTTCAAAATTTTACAGATTATCATCTTCACTCTTACTTACCTTCCAGAACTTGATCACAGGACACATGGTTGAATCACAGAACATAAAGAAATCAAACTGGTAAAGATCAAAAAGCTTCATTCATTCCTACTAATTGTATTTCACAATGCTGGAAGGTTTCATGAAAATTTTGGGAGGAGATAGTAATTATCAGTCATATCCAGTTGTGAACTTTGCAGATAATTATAATGATTGGTTTGGCTATATATATATATTTAAATATAATACAAGAGAACCATCAATTTTTTCTACAAGATGCAGCCCATAGCTGTCATTGTTACTTGGCCAAGAAGCTATATCTAGAAAATTTAATGGCCCTAGAGGAGAACATACTATATTGTGGTATAAAATGGGCATACTGACTATATGACTATATGACTATAATGAATTTCCATTCTGCCCTGTAGATCAATGTATCTCTCAGCCCTCATATGGAAAGTTGCTATTTGCAATAAATAGTGATTAACACAGTAAACCATGAAAGGCCAAGCTACTGAGTGCAATATTCTATACATTTTAGTCCAATACATCCATACTATATTTTAGGTCTGAAGTTTCCTTGTTTTTAGTTTAAAAGGCCTATATAAATATAAACATGGATGTTGAAATCACCCAATATTTTTATATCAAGACCTATGTGTTTTTTTTGTTTCTGCTTGTTTTATGAAATTAGTAGCTTCAATATTTGGTTCATGAAAGTTTCAAATTGTATGTCTTTTGATGATTTTTTTCCTTTTTTTAAATGTTGTGTCCCTTTTTGTTTCTTCTAATTAGTTCTGGTTTGAAGTTTATTTTGTCTGAACAATGGCCATCTGTGTCTGTTTTTTTCCTTTGATATTAAGTTTTTGAGTAACTTCCTGGATATGTGTGATCTTGAAAATAGCATATAGCATATTTTTGTTTTTTAATCTAGTTCATTAGTCTGAATCTTTTTAGTCGTGAGATTATCCCATTTATATTTATTATAGAAAGCTATTTTCTGTAAAACTGTTAGATGTTGTACTATTTTAACGATCATTAGTATTTATTTACCTTATCCAGTAATAATTTTGAAGTTTCTTGTGGTGCTATCTTTGACATATTTCTTTTCCAAGTCTAGTTTTTGTATCTGTATCTGCTGTTGCCATAAAATGTATACTTTTGTATATTTACATAAATAATGATGTATTCAATCTTTCTTCTTGTAATATGTTTCAAGAACTTTCTGAAGTGTGGCTGGGGTTGTAATAAAAAACTCATTTAGTATTTTATATTGTATTTATATTTACACTACTTTAGTATTTTTAAATACCTTTATTTCTTCATCAATTTAAAAAGTCAGCAATGCAGTTGATAATATTCTTGTTTTATGTTTGTTTTCTTTTAGAGCTTTTTTTTTGTCATGGAAAAATATATACAAATATATTAGAGAGTAAAAGTTTAAAATCTAACATGAAGTTCTGTGAAAATTTACAGGCTAAGAATGCTTACTTTAATTGAACAGAAGTTTAGGGAGATGTACAGAATTTTGGATCTAGTTAACCTTTGTGTGTATTACCTTTTATTTCCAAGTTTTTAAATATATAAATTAATTTAAAACATAAAATGGGCAACATATATTCACTTCTTTCTCCCAACATCCAGGGATCACCATAGAAGTGGGAATTAAGAGCCAGAGATGATGGAGGCCCACAGTGGAATATTACATTCTGGAAACAGCAGGGGACCTGCATGTATGGATTTACAGGGATTTAAAAAACATGCACAGAATCTGGGAAGCCTGATCCAAACAAAATACCAGCGTAGAGAGCAGAGTTTTGTCCATAAACCCACAAATACTTTGGCACACTTGATTATGGTTAGCTTTGTAGGAAGAGAGACAGTTTTTCTCTAAGAGTGTAGTCCCCTATAAACTGTCCACTTTCAGTATAATATGGCATAATCAGTATGAACTGTGCAACATAAATACATCTTTGAGGAATTACAAAAAAAAAAAAAAGAAAAAAAAATACACAAAGTTGGATGTGTAGGGAAGGCCTTAAGATGCTGGTAAGAATTTGGGGTTGAGTGTTGTGTGAATATTTCAAAGATAATAAAAATACATTTATTACATTTTCATGATAGTTTCTAAATATTATTAAATTAAATACTATTCCACATGTGTTTGAAAGTTTTTTGTTGTTGTTGTTGTTTTATTCATAAGTGTTTTGTTTGGGTTTATTGCTATGAAGAGACACCTTAACCCAGACAATTCTTATAAAGGAAAACATTTAATGGGGTCTGCTTATAGTTTCAGAAGTTTAGTCTATTATTGTCATCATGACAGTGGGTAGGCAGACTTGTTGGTGGAGAATCTGAGAATTCTACATCTTGATCTACAAACAGCAGAAGGGGACTGAATTCGATACTGAGTAAAGCTTGAACATAAAGACTTCAAAGCCTATCCCAACAGTGAACCAATTTCTCCAATGTGGCACACCTACTCGAACAAGGGAATACCTCCTTATAACGCCACTCCTCATGGGCCAAGCATTCCAATACATAAGTATATTTTGCTAAAGCAAACACATGGAAGAACACATGGTGTTAAGAAGGAACATAAATATAACCCCAGAGATGGTGGAAGATGCTAGTTGGTATTGCCTTGCCTTTACTTAGTGATCATCATTTGTCATGACTTCATAGAAAGAAATTCACCAAAAATCTTGGGGTGTTGTTCTGGAGGCTTCTTGCTGTTTTTATAGACTCTGCCAATTGGTAGGCTAATATCAGCTAAAACAGACTCACCTGGAGTTTTGTTAAGACAGACTCACATGAAGTTCTGCTAAGACAGACTCGAGTGGTATTTTGGGAAGACATGTGATGTTTGGAGGGAGTATAGATAGGACTCAATGGACAGTGGTGACCAGCATGTATAGTTAGTCTCATATCTTCATCTGTGCTGATCTTCATTTCATTGTGAGAGATCCATCAGATAACTTCTCCTGGATTCCCTGCTGCTCCTGATCACTCCTACTGACTCATGATAATTTGGTTGAGGCCTAGCTGTTTCTGCTGGGTCACACCACTGCTGCTGATTCTTGTTTGTGATCATGACACGACTGAATGGGATAGCTGATGTCCTGACGGTGTATCAAGATGTAGCTTCAAATTCTTGTGAACTGAACTGCTGATATCCTCACAATGCAGATTGCAATTGCTCCAAAGAAGTGTTTCTAAATAGGTACACTTCTACTGTATCCTAATAACCTTTCTTTTCCATTACCTCTTTTGGGTAGTGGAGGGTGGTTAAAGCATTTAAGAATCCATATCTAAACTAGGTTTTGAAAAATCTTAGCCAACAGCTTCCTTTGTCACAGAGTGAAATTTTATTTTTGATTCTAAAGCTAGAATCATGTGGGAAAGCAGCCAAATCCTGCTGCTTCCTGAGGCTGGACTATGGCCTCGCAAACATTCAATTATATCTTTGCCAGGATTCTATCCTCAATGGTTTCCTTCACCTAAGTTTGGCTGCTCTGGAACTTGCTTTGTAGACCAGGATGGCCTTGAACTCAGAAATTAGCTTGCCTCTGTCTCCTGAGTGCTGGGATTAAAGACATGTGTCATTACATTTGGAACTAAGCTTTCCTTTAATTACTTTTCATTATAGATCTTTAAAAGAAGAGCCACTATGGCTCAAGATCTGTTTTAAAGTTGTGTATAGATCCAGACCAAAAGAATCTTTCATCTCACCTCAAGATCTGGATCAAAAGCCTGTATCTTGCAGCCCCAAGATCTGGATCAAAGGCATGTTGTCTTTTTGCCTCAAGATTCAGATCACACGTATGCTCTCCATTTCTGGATTGTAGTTCATTCTGGATATGGTCAAGCTGACAACTGAGAATAACAATTAAGATTCACACCTTGTCAACATCACACATAATCATATCTCCTTAGATCCAAATGAAATGAATAAAGTCCTAACAACTCCTAACACGATGTATCTATTTATTACTTAGCTGGGTAGAATTGTACCCTAAGGTTATGACTCCCTTTAATCCATTTAACATCTTTAATACATTTATCTCCTTGAACACATTATGACCATTCCATTTCTCGGTGCCCTATTATTCTTTGAACGATGCATTTTTATTTTTCATTTCTCAGCTTACTACATTTGAACAATACATTCTTCATGAGAATGAACCACTGGACATAACTTATAGTAGCCTGTTTTGAGACTTCCTTTGCTACTACAATTATTCTAAATTTCTTCACATTATGCCTCAGGCAGACTCTTCAGACAAGGGGAAAAAGCAGCAATTCTTCACCAATAAGGATGGTCTCTAGACAATATAGTAAAATTGTTCTCTTCTGAAACCTCTTGAGCCAGGCTCCCACAGTTCAAATCACCCTCAGTACCATTGCCTTCCATTACAGGCCATTAAACCCCAATTAAAGCATTCCACTGATTCCTAATCCAAATTCCCCAAATCCACATTCTTCTAAACAAAATCATGGTCAGGTCTATCACAGCAATATTCCAGGTCTTATCTTAGTTTGTGTTTTTTTGCTGTGAAGGTACAACATGACTAAGGCAACTCTTATAAGGGAAAACATTTGATTGGAGGTGGCTTATATTTTCAGAGGTTTAGTCCATTGTCATTATGATAGAAATCATGGCAGTCTGGAGGCAGACTTGGTGCTACAGGACTAGAGAGTTCTACATCTTGATCCACAGGAAGAAGAATGCTCGTGTTTTACAAATTGGGTGGAGCTTCAGCACAGAAGACCTGGAAGCCTGACCCCACAGCGACACACTTCCTCCAACATTGCCACACATAATCCATCAAGACAAGACCTCCTAATAGTCCTACTCTCCATGGACTAAACATTCAAACCCAATAGTCTATGGAGGATGAATCTATCCTAACCTCCAAAATAAGTAATGTTGATCATTTGGACTAAACACTAAGTTAATGTTTGTTATTTTTAAAATTTCTGAGTCATTTTCCTTTCTATAACACTTGACTTATCAATTGTTAAAAGAAGCATATAAATACCGAGTTGAATAAAGGTTTAGATTTGTAAAACTATCCTTTTAATTATTGCAAATTACTGATCATTTCTTTAAATGTTGTCACTAACTAGACCATGCTCCATGGAATTTTTCCTTTTCCCTCCATGAACAAGGACTATCGGGACTTTGATAGTCCCCTTTTTTTCATTACTTCTTCCTTGGTGAAGCTATACAAGGATTTCTAATGCAAAATGATATTTTCTGCTAGTACATAAGTCATGCTCTTTCTCCTTTCTTGAGTTGTTTCTTTGAAAAATTATGTTGTAAATTTGTGTTTATGTCTGTTTTTACTTTCAAATACACCTGAGCCAACAAATGTGAATAATTTTACTGAATTAATGTATTTTAGTTTTGTTTTGTATCTTCTGCTTTGTCTCAAGAAATGTTTTGTTTGTGTATGGGTGTTGTGTGGGAGAAAGTGCAAATGTTTACACCTACGAGTGTGTTTGCATTTGTATGCATCTCCTGTGTGTGACTATGCATGTACCTCTCTCTGAGTATATATGTAAGTATGTGCATTTGTTTGCACAAATCACACTGTGGGTGTGTCTGTGTCTGTGTGTGCAGGTGTGAGTGCATATGAATGTGAGAACACTCATGCTACAATATGCATGTGAAAGGAAGAGGAAAACCTCAATCGTTGTCTTGAACTTGTTTTTGTTTGTTTGTTTGTTTGTTTGTTTGACACAGCATCTCTGGTTTGATGCTAAGTGCTTTACTCCTGCTGCACTTCCAGTTTCCTGGTCCACTATTCTTCACTTTCAGGCTTCTCAGAGAAGCACAACGATTAACCACACTTACTACCCTGTTTTACTTTTGTGAACTTTGGAGGTGTGAACTCAGGTCTTCACACTGGGTTGCACATGCTTTACCTGTATAGGTATACCTGCATCTGAAGCAAGGAGGTGTACAGCCAGACATTTATAGCCTTCGTTCTCTCTGCTAATATTTAATATCATAGGTCTTTAGTTCTTCCTTCCCTCTTTGTTTTCTTTACTGCACTTTTGATTCTTTTTTTTTTCTTTCCTTTTGGTGATTACTCTTTACATTTATCCTCATATAACATTTTGAAACTGAAACTAACATAAACATATCTATCTTCTAAGCCCTCCTACACTTTAATTTTAAAATTACACTTGCTCCAGAGTTTGCTTCTCTGTTGTTGTGATAAAACACTCCCACCAAAGCAACACGGTTGTGAGATGGTCTTTTCGGCTGATACTTCTGTTTCACAATTAATCATTAAAAGAAGTCAGGGCTGAAACTCAAACTGAAGAGCTGGAACATAAACCAGAGTGGAATGCTGCTCACTGACTGGCTTGCCCTATGGCTGTTCAGCTAGTTTGTTTATGTAATACAGACTCACCTGCATAGGAATGGAGCCACTCACAGTGGGCCAGGCCTTTCCACAAGAAGCAATAAGCAAGACAATATCTTAGACGTATAGCTATAGGCCCCCTGTTTGGGTAACTAGTTGTAGTACTCTCTTCTGAGGTTACTCTAGATCATAGGCTTCTCAATCTGTGACAGGTCACTTGAGGGATCACCTAAGACCAGAAAAGGCAGGTTTTTACAGTATGAATTATAACAGTAGCAAAATTAAGTTATGAAGTAACAATAAAAATAATTTTATGATTGTGGATCACCACAACATGGGAAACTATTTTAAAGAGTTGCAGCAATGAAAAGGTTTAGAACCAATGCTTTAGACTGTGTCAAGTTGACAATAAAAACTACATTATTTTATTACTTGCTATTCCTTAATCATTCTCATGTTATTACTAGCCAGTATAGTCATTCTTTTTCTTTTCCTGACTGTGTATGAACTTTAATACTTATATTTTGAGAATTCTTTATTAAATTTTAGTATTTTATATCCATTGATTTTATTATAAAATACAATTTGTTTATACTACATTTTTAAAAACTATTTTACAGAAGCCCAAATAACTTGGTTATATTAATCTTGTATCTTATATGCATATTAATTTCATTAATTAGCTCATATGAACACCTGATAGGTTATTTAGGATTTTTCACATACATTACCATGACACTTAAACATAGTAGCAATTTCATTTTCATTGTGACATTTATCAAGTCACATTTTCACTTATTTGTCCTCTTTTATTGTATCAACTCATTACTGTAGCTGGGATGTAAACATGGCAACAAATGACCACTTTGGTTTTATTATTGGAAGAAGCATTTATTTATATACCATTTATCTACACACCATTTACAAATTATATTAGCTGTCATTTTGTAATTCATTTGTACACTTGTAATCCATTTGAGGGTATTTTCTTCTTTTCTTTCTCATTGAATAGCTTTTAGCATGAGTGGTCATTAAATATTTTAAAGACGCACTATTCTCTTATACTAAGAAAGTATTTTTTGTTTACTTCTTTGATGTATTTGTTAAATTATATAAAATAGTTTTCAAAAATTAAATCAGACTGCTCATTTTTAAATTTGATGAACAACATTTGGTTTTGATATATATTTTATATATTATAGATGCTGTTTTTTAATATTTTGAAATTATATTCAAATCAGATATAATGTAGTTTTCAGATATGTTTTGTTGATTCTTGGCTTTATAATTCTGTCTGCAATATCAATTGGAGAACAAGCATTATTTGTCTGTATTTCTGAGCAGTTTATACAGAATTTTTAATATTTATTTATTTTTTCTAGAACTCATCAGTAAAGCTGTCTCAGACTTGAATTTCTTCACTGGGAAGATTTACCATCAGATTTAATTTCTTTCACAAGCAAATAGTGGATGAGTTATCACTTTCCAATTAAGATGAAATATTTGTCTTTTACAGAGTTCACCTAGGTTATGAGCTCTATGGTTGTGAGGTATGTTTCAGTCTTCTTCTATCACCAGTGAGGGCCTCACTCTCATTTGAGACGCTCAGATCATATTCTGTGCATTTTTCCCTTGATCATTTGTAGCTAGGAGTTAATCAATCACAATAAGCTGTGTTTACCACAAATTTTAAATAAAAAGAAGCTTTTATTTATTCAAGTTCTTCAGTAATAAGGCCAGATTGGCAGGTGGTTTGGGAGCCGTGGGTAGTTTCCTTGCTCTTTAATTACAAATCTGACACTTGAAAGTGTTAATATGCTACAGTGGATAATTACATCTTAAAAGTGCCTGCTTTTCCATTTTAACGCCTGGTGATTTCAGTTGGTGCAAGTGTGGAGTAATACTTGAAAACATTAACGGCAGTGCGGAACCCACATTAATTCCAATGAGATCGTTTACATTTTCTAATTATTTCTGATGAGCCAAGAGGAAATGTAAAATATCTAAATTTATTACAAACAATTTAGCTTACTGATTGTTGTGATTTGCATTCTATTTACATATTTGCTTCTTGGAGCTAAATTAATAGCAACAAAACCTATACAAGACCTTCTAGTAATTGAGTTAGAAATAATTAGCCGATTCCCTATCTAATGTTAGTATACATTCTCTTCCCTAGGCTACATAGGATCGAAAGATATTTTATGTCTAAAAAAACAAAAATCAGCACTCTTATTAAGGCTCTCCATATAGTTGTGAATGTGGTTGAAGGAATAAAATAAAAAACAAAACATGTCCTTGCCTCACTGGAGACCAAGCTGATGTGGCTATAGCAGGGTTTCACACTCACTAGAAAATCTTCTTTCTTTTTCTATATATTTAATTGTCAAACACTTCCTGAGTTTAATTAAGCTGAAAGAGTATGTTAAATCTGGTTTAGCATTTAACACCAAAACTGAAATCTAAGAGATAAAGAACATTTAGGAAGCTGGATTAGAGCAGTATAACCACTTATTCAAACTAAATATTCATCCCCTGCTTAGTTTAGGCCATAGTCCCAACTCTTTCACATAGCTTGTGCTTATTCAATATCTTTGAACATAATGGAAGGTATTAACCACATCTGAACAATCTCCCAGAGGAGTTTAATGCCACATATATTTGATTTTGAGCCTGGATATTATCAAATTTGGCATTCTCTACATTGAACTTAAGTTTGCCTCCTCACATCCTTGACCCCACTGTGCTATTTCTGAGTCCTTAAGATGAGCAAAGGCACTCTAATCCCTTTCCAATCACATACACATAAAAATGCTTCAAAAGATAGCTTCCAAATAAGTTTCCCTAAGTCCCCAATCCCTTAGATTGTTCTCCAGATGCAGTAATGTCTATTTCTTTTTTTAGTTAGAAACAGATTTGTCAGTATCATCCTCAAGTTATGGAATCATACAGCCTCAAGAGACTATACAGATAAGTTTGTGAAAACTCCTGAGAAGGCATAGTCTGTGCATCTATAACCATGCTAGGAGAGGTAATGTCTATAAATATTTATAAGTTAAATTTCAAAAGAAATTCTTATTCATTCTAAACTTTAGAGTGCTGTGCATCATAACTCATCAAAATCATTTTATCTAAACAACTTAAAGGGTAGTTCTTTTAACCTGTTATTCACAACTTGAGAAGTGTTGTGGATTATATTGTTTTCCTCCCAAGTAGACGATAAAGTCTCAATGCTGGGATCTGTTTGTACAATAATTTTAGAAGTGAGACAAAGGAAAGCTAAGGTTTTTTGACCTTGTAAAGTGAGTGGTTAGGAAAAGGACTGCGAGAACAGCATAGGAAGACTTTAAGATTCAAGTAGGAAGTCTAGAAAATAAGTAATGTCCCAGACTAAGGGAAGTTGGAAGAAGAGACAGTATACTGTTATAGTGAAGAAGGTTCAAGACAGGAAGGTAGGAAGGAAGGAAGGAAGGAAGGAAGGAAGGAAGGAAGAAGGGAAGGAAGGAAGGAAGAAAGGAAGGAGAAGAGAAGAGAAAGAAGGAGGAAGAGGAGAAGGAGAAAAAGGAAAAGGAGAAGGAGGAGGAGGAGAAGGAGGAATGATACAATGGTAGAGTCCCATGGTCATGTATACTACTAGGCCTGGGACTCCTAACCTCATAATTGTGGTATAGAAAATATGCCAATTTTTTTTCATGCCATTTTTCTGACTACTGGCTCAGGAAAACCAATCTAGAAGTAGTAGGGGGGAAAAGCACAGTAACCTTCTACTTGATATAATAGCTTAGATCTTCCCTTCAAAATTAACTTTATTCTCTTATACTTAGATTATTTTTATTTTTCTGAAGTCCCTGTATAGGCAGGTACTTCAACAAAGTATTTCCTTCCTCCCTTCTCTTCTTTCTCTTTTTCTTTCTTTCTTTCTTTCTTTCTTTCTTTCTTTCTTTCTTTCTTTCTTTCTTTCTTCCTTTCTCCCTTTCTCTCTCTCTCTCTCTCTCTCTCTCTCTCTCTCTCTCTCTCTCTCTTTCTTTCTCTTTCTTTTTTCTTTCTTTTTTCCTTTCTCTTTCTTTCTTTCTTTCTTTCTTTCTTTCTTTCTTTCTTTCTTTCTTTCTTTCTCCCTTTCTATCTTTCTATCAAGCTGGCCATAAATAGTAAGTCTCAAGTATCAAGATCAAGAAAAGCTTCGTAGATAAAATAATGAGCATGACCATGGTAGATTGCAGAGGTGGACTGAACTACTAAGAATACAAAAGAGTTGGAAGTGCCCTTAACTTGTTTTATAATACTGCTGTTTGTTTGTTGTTGTTGTGTATTAATTTTACTGCTAAGTAAGGAAAAGAAGAGCAGCGAATTGTATCAAGGTACATTAGAATAAATTAATAATAGGGTTCAGGATGTAGCTCCATTGGAAGACAACGTGTTCAGTATGCATGAAATGCTAGTTCTAATCACCAGGATGGTGTAAATTGAATGGGTTAATGTATCATGTAATCTCAGCACCCAAAGCATGATGGCAGGAACACTACAACTTGTAGGTTATCTTTCCTACACTATCAATTTTCATATGTGAGACTGTATTCATAATAACTACAGCAACAATGCTAATAGTAGAAGTGGTAGTGATAGTAATACTAAGCACTGACTTTGAGAACTGGGAGAGTAAAGTGACACTGATATTGGCAACTTGTTCACTGAATTATCGCAACACAAATGATGCAGTGAAACACAAATGATGCAGTGAAACACAAATGACGCAGTGAAACGGGTTTGCGGGTAAAAATGCTTCCTGCTATGATTGATCCCTTTATTTAATCCTCTGGACCCCATGGTGAAATAAGAAAACCAACTATCTCAAGCTTTCTTCTGACCTCCAGAGGCATGCTATACCAGGCATGTACATATGTGCACACATAGGTACAAAGTATACAAAAAGTGTAAGAACATATTCTATAAACATTAATGGAATATTCATCTATGAATAGACGGTTAATAGAAGCACAGTCTTCTGTAAGCCTCTCAATTTTTAGAAATCACTCAATTTTTAGAAACCTTTCAATTTTTAGAAATCGCCAGCTCACACTGCAGTGTCTATGGACTTTAATGAATCATGAAAAGCAAATGAAACATGGAGGAAAAATTGAAAAAGAAAGAATATGATGAAGGGTAAAACAGAAAAGCTTAACATCCTTAGAAATTTATTTTAAACTTTTCAGGTTTATGTGTTTTTGTCTTAAGCAAAAAGAAATTAAAAGTTTAAATATTGAACAACTACCATGAAAACAAAAATACTTTAATGTCTATTCACGTCTAATGAGCAAAGCAGTGTGTTAGGGAAAATGACATAAAGGTTTGTGATGGGGGTACTTCAGGGTCACTGCCTTAGCCCTGGTTCATTCTCCAACGAGTTGCTCTCATAGGGTCCTCATGCCTGCAGTAGGCTGAGGCAAGAAGCCCAGTTACACACAGGGAGTAGGCTGAGGCAAGAAGCCCAGTTACACACAGGAAGAAACTGAACCAAGATTGATTCTTCTAGCTTTAGAATTCAGAAGGATTTTCTTTCCAGAAAACTATGTCATGGCTATTCAGAATTCTTCAAAGATATGTGCATATAAGAGTTAAAAGAATCTGAAAAGTAATGTACTATATTTATTGCCAAAATATGAAGCTAATTTATATTCATTTATACCGAAAGTAGGACACACTTGACAGCTATTAATCCATACAGTAATTAACATTAGCTTTTCAAGCTGAAGATAATATAAAAAGCTTATGCTGCAATATAAAATGTTTCAATAGATCATAATTAACACACAACTTCAGTTTCTGATTAATCAGTTTTGTTAGATTGTTTCATAGGTTATATCTAATTAGTGAAAAGGAATATAAAATTTGGTACTGCATGATAAAAGTCCAAAAGAAAGAATTATAATTGAACCTTGCTATTATTGTTTCTATCCTTATTACAATCATAACAATATGAAAGCTTATTCTACTACAAAACTGAAACACTGCTGCCACTATTCTAGAACTCTCCAGAACATAGGACAAGATTTATAATAAATTTTCTATCATATTTAATAATCCCAACATAAGAAGGATGGTTATTTTTAATTATTTTCCACAAATTTGACATTTTTATTTTCTCAAAACTTAATCCAAATTTTTCAGAAAATATGCTATTTTAATTTAGTCACATTAAATTAATATAACAATTTTAATTAGTAATTTTCATATTATAAGTCATTATTTAATAGTAATTCAAAACCACCATAATAACAGAGCAAATAAAAGAATTTGATGGGTTGTGTATTTTGCTCTTTGAATCATTTTTCTAAATTCCAAAGCCTGGATTATCTGTGCATGCCCTATGGCTACCATCCAAGATATATAGTGAATAACTCACGTGGATATCTTTAGGTCAAAATCATTTTGTGCATTTAATTTTGGAGTTAAGAGGCAAGTCCAAAAGAACTTAATGCATGCTTGGCATCAATCCATATTTGACCTTTGAACAATATATGATAGAGGTTCAATTCTTTAATGTATAATATTGCTTGAGCAAAAAGCTACCTGTCCATAAACTTTTTCAGTAAATTATAGTATTTATTAACCATTTCAAACTGAAATGGAAGGCATTAAATTACAGGAGACAGAATCATTCCTTTACCACCAGCTAAAGTTATATTCCTGGAAAGCAGAGATAATTCATGATTGGATCATAGAGGACGTACTTCTTTACCAGTGAATTCTGCCCTTACCCTACCAAACAAACCATGTTTACAAGCCATCAGCATGTCCCCTCAAGAAAACGATTTGTCATATCTATAGATCAACATTACATTCCTCCATCTGCCTTTGTTTACTTTAGCTCCTCTTTCTACTGGAATCTAATGCCTCTGTAAGCTATAGCAGCTATTGTATGTGGACACTCTCTGTGACATGACATACAAATGAACTCTGTTCACTTTTCCATTGGCTTTGACTTTGGATTTATAGGCTCTTGAGAAATATACAAAGCCTACCACAGTGATCTGGTTGTTAAGATACCCAACACTTAACATAATACCTTTTTCTCAGTTTTCTATTCCCAGCCCTCCCCATTGCTTATTCTAAAAACACTAAAGCCAAACACATGGAACAATGATTAGCTCCTTGACAAATAACTATTAAAAAAAAGAATAGTAGGTAGATGGAGAGAGGGAACTGGGTGGGAGAGGGGATGGGGAGGAAAATATGGGGGTTTGGGATCAGGTGTAGGGAGAAACAGGAGAGATGACCAGATGGCCATCAGAATGAATGGAAACCTGCAACTAGTGGGAGTCATCTCGAGGATGTGCCAGAGACCTGGGGTAGAGCAAGGGCAGGAGTATCCATAGAAGTGACTCAAAGCATTGGGGTTATCAAACCTGAAGAGGCCAACCCCTGTAGCCTGACAGGAACCAGAGTGGTACAATATGGATGTCAACATACCCCCCAAAAAATCTATCCTATTTACAAGAAATGCAGGAACTAGGGGTGGAGCAGAGACTGAGGGAATGGCAAAGCCATAAGCAGCCCAACTAGAGACCCATCCCAGAGGCAAGCATCAGTCTCTTAAGTTAGTAATGACATACTTTTGCTTGCAGATAGGAGTCAACTAAGGCTGTCTGTCCTCAGAATCCATACAACAGCTTACCCAAAGGGATGCAGACACCCACAGACAAACAGTAGTTGGAATTTAGGGACTCTTATGGAAGAGCTGGGGCATGGATTGTGGGCCCCGAAGGAGATAGGAACTTTACAGGAAAACCAACAGACTCAACTAACCTAGACCCTTGAACCTCTCAGAAAGTGAGCCACCAACCAAAGAACATTCAAGGGCTGGACCGAGACCTCCCTGTAAATTTGTAGCAGATGTAGCACAGTCTTATGTGGGTCCCCAACAACTAGAGCAGGGACAATATCTAAAGCGATTGCCTGTCTACCAGGTATGTTCTTCTAGCTGGGCTGCCTTGTCTGGCCTCAGTAGAGAACTTGCACTTAGCCTTTCACACACTTGATGTGTCACAGTGAGGGAATACCCAGGAAGGTCTCCATACTCTCAAAAGAGTAGGGGAAGGGGAAGTGAGGAAGGGATTGTGGGAGGGGGTGACCAGGAGTGGGGGCCGTGATCTGGATGTAAAATGAAGCATTCAAGTTTTTTGGTCTTCTATAACTCTGCTATATATTTGGTCAGTTTTATGAGGTGTACCTCATCTCCCACTAGATCCTAGATTAAGTTTGTATTAAATTTCATTTTTTGGAATGCAACAACAATAATAAAACCATCCTTTATTTTATACTTCCCAACTTCAAATTAACAGAGGAAATTTTCAGTCTTTCCAAATCTGTTTCTGTGTGAATTTTCCTGCCTGTCCATTTTATAAATGGGACTTGGGATGTGTTTATAAAAAGATTAAGTGGTATAAGGCATGTTCTAAGGGTGTGTAGTGAAGTATGGGGGAAGGGGTGTCTCAGAGGGCCCATGTCAAAGCTTCCCTTCCTCCAGAGGGACCAGCAACACAATGGTATAGTATAGAATAGAGTTTACTCAAGGCATAGGGAGGGGAGTTAAGAGGGCAGTAGAGGCAAAGAAAGGCAGAGGGAATAGAGTAGAGTAGAGAAGTTGAGGCTGACCATGACTACATGGAGAGAGGGGGTAAAGGAATGGAGAGAGAGGGGGAATAAGAGAGCAAGAGGTAAGAGAAAGAGGCAAGAGAAAGAAGCAGTAGAGAGAGGAGGGGTTGGGGTGGACTTTAGATAGAAATTTAACAGTGATAACTAATGTATAGCAAATATTATAATATAATGCCTTATACATCTTTATGTGTTGTTGATTCTTGTTACATGTCAGTGAAAATTTGTCAGTATTTTCTTAGTATGGATTTCTTTAATTATACTAACAGAATTTAAACATGTAGTAGAAAATTATTTTCCAGGGTTCACTTCATGATGAAAATGTGGGCTTTTGTGTGGTTTGTTGGACTAAATTTAATTATGATGCTGGATTCTGTCCCTAGGCATTTTCTCAACTATTGAGAAGAAAAGTTTCATATTAAAATAAAAGCATTAGTGCAGTAATTATTTGCGCTAAATGTAGATTTGTGTCTCTAGCTTTGTAATTTAGTAAAAAAAGATTAGTTTGCCAGGGAGAAAATTTGTATGAGTATTATATTTTGAACATAACCTCCTAACCTCCATAACTATGTGCAAAGGAGATATTGTTAATGAAATAGCAGATAGGACCTTTAATATTTATAATTATTGCTTATTATGCAAATTTGGAGCTAATTTAAGAGCCATATTAGGATAATTCATCTTAATGGAACCACTTAATAAGTACATCGTAATTGCCCATTGGCCAGGTTTATAATTAACATTTAAGCTTTTAACTCTGTATCGTGATTTCTACCTTGATTTTATTGCATATTACGAAGAGGAGTCAAATAATGTTTTAACTTTTATTAAAATTAAAAACTAATATTTGCATTTTCATTTAAAGTCAAAATATTTAAAAGGAAGATTTTAATTTGCAAATAATTATTCTCAACATAAAAAAAAGCATATCTTAGTCTTATAGGCCATTGTGTTTTGTGATTTCAATATGTCACTTGATCTTATACATTAAAGAACAAAATATCAAACAATAATATAGGAATTCCTTGTGCCTACCATCCTCTAGAAAGGAAGGAACTATGAACTCAGTTTTGGTTTTTGTTATCAGTTTCTTACAAATACCCTCTGTATAATTGTGAGTAACAAACATGAAAGAGCACAGAGCACATGCTTTATAGGTGTTTCATCGTCACATACAAACAGCACGAGAATTTGAATCCAATTTTCTCAGATCAGGTTTAAGTAAATTACTTGTTGTTAAAAAACTTTCCAAGAAGAAGATACAAATTAAAGAAATGACTGGTGCTCTGGGAAGCTGTACTTTCAAGTTTGCACTCTAAGGAAGGTTTTGTTTATAAAGTCAGATTTTAAAATGACTCTTATTCATAAATCCAGCATTTTAGAGATTGTCCACATTTGTCATCTCCTGACTCTTTAAGAAAACAAAACAAAACAGCAAAAACTAAGCGATTGTAGGGGTATATTAATTTTATGTAGATTTTTCTCTTTTCTTGCTGGATTACTTTCTACAGGGGACTGAAAAACTTAAGATTGCTAGACACAGTATCTAGAAAATTCCTTAATAAAATTTACATTTGATTCCTTACCACTGATTTTTTATTGTTTTATGAATTCAATTGGTTTTAAGAATTTAAAAATGAATCCAGATAAAAAAGATCTATTGCACAAATAAATATTTTGACATTTTTCTGCATTGTATCACACCAAAGAATGTGTTAGATTTTACATTACATTTGTTGTTTCAGTTGACTTCTAAGCATATAATTAAATTAAAAATGAATTCATGTTTTCAAATACAAATGTCCCTTTGCAGACATACATACATACAATACACAAATACACACACACACACACACACATACACACATACACACATATATATGTATATATATATATGTATATATATATGTATATATATATGCACATATATATTTCTCTCTGTGTATCCGTCTCTCTGTCTCTGTCTCTCTGTCTCTGTCTCTGTCTCTCTCTCTTCTCTCTCTCTCTCTCTCTCTGTATATATATATATATGTGTGTGTTTAACAAGAGTAGAAAAAAATTTATTTATTTATTTTTTATTTTTGTTTTTCGAGACAGAGTTTCTCTGTTGTAGCCCTGACTGTCCTGGAACTCACTCTCTAGACCAGGCTAGCCTCAAACTCAGAAATCTGCCTGCCTCTGCCTCCCGAGTGAGTGCTGGAATTAAAGGCATGTGCCACCTCTGTTTGGCCAGTAGAAATATTTTGGAGCTACAAGTTTAGCTCAGCAGTAGAAAATTTGTTTAACATACTCTATTGAATTTAAGTAACATAAAAAAAAAATTAAGTACTAAGAAGACAAAGAGGCCAGATAGAAGGTTCTATATGTCTGTTTTCCTCTTAGATCTATTACAAAGCAGACATAACTCTCACCTATAGCATACCCATCACATATATATGTAATATAACACACACACACACACATACCACACACACACACACACACACACACACACACACGGTTGTTGTTTTGATCATCTAGCAATTATTATTTACCAACAAAAAGTTCAAGAATCTAATAGTGTTTCAGTCTACAAGGCTAGATATTCCATCTAATTGATGCCAAGAAATGCCATCTCATCTACTTAGTAATATATTAATGGTGCACTTTTCTATCCTTAAGGGGGAACTGCTCTTCACAAAGGAGAACAATTACATCTTCATATCACCTTCGTCTACCACCTTCCTATTTTATGATAAGAGGTATTTTATTATATACCTATTTGTTTACTTATTTGTTTATTATATTTATTTTATTCATTGTTTAGTTGTTTGTCTTAAATCAGATGTTGTATATAATATAACCTAAATAATATTATGTGCTGAAATTAAATAATGAAGATGTAAGAGAAAATACAGTTGCTTATATAAGAGATAAGACATAAAAAGAGAAAATAAATCCAGGTAAGGCCAGAACATAAGAGAATCAAGCAAACATACAAAGACTGATTCCCTGGATATAGCTGAGAGTTAAAAATTTTATATGTGAAGTTGGTCTTGTGAATTTATTTTAACTCATTAGCTCATATTCTAAATAAATAATGCAATAACAGAATGATTATAAAATGATTGTTTAATGAAGGAAGAATATACTTAAAATATTTATCACAAAGGTTTTATATTTGAAATTATTCACTAAATTATAAAATCCACTGAGAAGAAAATTTGTCACTATTGGTGACAAAAAGTGATGGTGATGCATGTCCCAATAGATGAGATTCCATTAACATTTAAGTTAAATGTTCATTGTATATTATAGTCTTTTATATATTTTCAGAAAATGAATTTACTAGTTTTTCATTGTATATGGCTTTATGTATCTGAAATGTATATTTAGTAATCTAAAAAATTTCTGTCTTTTCCAAGCATATGAACTTGAATATCAGTCTCTCCTTTTTCACCTTTGTTACGGATATTTATTTATTTTTATATTTCAATTTTTGTCATAACCAAAAGTGTGGCTTAGTTTCATTTTGTGGCTTCTCTTGTCAACCACTTCTGGTATTTGATTGATATATATGCAGTATTATTCAAGTTGTACCAAAAATTAAAGAATGGAACAATCAGATTTCTTTGTACACAAAGCTGTTATGATGGCATATTTTCAAGCTTTCAGATTTCCTAATCAGTTACCATTTATTCTTTATTATTGTGTCATTTCAGAAGACAATTAATATTTCCTTGATTACCAAGCTCAGAACTAAAATTAGTAGCTGTTTGCAATAGTTACTAAAATGAAAAAAACAAGTTATTTATAGTATAAAAGTTTCTCTGGCAAATTTTATGTCGATTTGACACAAGCCTGAGTTATCTGAAAAGGGAGGACCATGACTGAGGAAATTCATCCCTGAAATTGGCCTGTAGGCAAGTCTGTAGAGTGCTCTTTCAATAAGTTGTTAATGTGGGAAGCCTGTCCCACAGGGGGCAGAACCTGCATGTGGTCTTGGATTGTGTAAGAAATATCAGATTGTAGGTCAAAGGTTTTGTGGTTGGATTGGTGCCCATGATTTCTCTCAAGATCTTGCAGAGTACCTTATTGAACCAAAGAGACTACAATACACAGCTGAGGGCTCCTGGTAGGAACCACCTCAACCTCTCCACAGTCAATCAGATGTCCTACCTGCAAGATGTCGAGGGGAAATTGTGGTGGTGCCAAACATTTGATAATGACCCAATAATGTCCAGTTCAACATGAGGCCCACTCCATGAGAGGGAGCACATGTCTGATATTGTTTGGATGGCCAGGAACCAGAGAGCCCACAACCCAGAGTCAAACATGTCTTATTTTTTAAAAAGCCATTCATATTCTGCCATACTCACAGATGGGCACCTTGTCTAGTAGTAGTAGTAGAGGTTTTCCCAGGCAGCAGATGGGAGCAGGAACAGAGAACCATGGACAGACATGCAGAGAGAGCCTACACCGTAGGTCTCCGTTGAGTTTCTCCACTCTGAGCTCTGGCGATTCCACAGAAGATGAAAGGGAAAGACTGTAGGATTCAGAGGTAATGGAGGGCAACACAGGAGAACATGGGCCATCAACTAATCAGAGTTCACATGGGCAGAAAGAGACCGAAGAGACAACTGTGGAGAATGCATGGGTTTATATCAGGTCCTCCTCTGTATATGTGTTTTAAGTATTAACTTGGTATTGGGGTGGGAGTGGGGCTCCTAACAGTGGGGACAGGTGTGCCTACTCTTGTTACTCTTGTCACTCTTTTTCTCCAATTGGCTGCCTTGTCCAGACTCGGCATGAGAGCTTTGGTCTTACATTTTGTTTTGTTGTGTTTGGTTGTTGTCCCTTGGAGGCTTGACCTATTCTGTAGGAAGATGGAGTGGGAGTGGTTTGGGGAAGAAAGGAGGAGTGAGGGGACTGGGAGAAACAGAAGGAGGGGAAACTGTGGTCAGGATGCATTGTATGAGAAGAATCTTAGTTCAATAAAAAGGAAAAAAAAAGAAAGAAATACTATACTGACAAGTCAATGGAAGCAAGTCAGTAAACTGTGGGACAACTGACTAAGGCAGGAAACTTGGTAAGGTTGAGCAGATTGGAAGCCCAGGAAGCTAATGCTAGAAGACTGTAGAAGCAACACCTGTTTTTGACCAGGCCCCTGTCACATGACCACACTCCCTATATCAGAATGTGACCTATGATCACATACATCAGAACAGAGTTCTCTATGCTAGGGTATCTATAGGCCCTCAGTGTATAGATAGTAAGCATCCCTTCACAGACATTCCTTCGTAAAAATGTATTTAATCTCTGGTCCACCCTGAGGAGGTAGTATACACCTGTTTTTTGTGATGAATAATCAATAAGTGGTATGGATAAGCATGGACTGACTCTTTCATCAAGAACCACGTTGGGGAGCATAGAAGAAGCCTTCATCTAAAGAGCTGCCCCGTCTAAGTCACCCTCAGAAGGCAACTCTGTGCTCCCAGACAATAGCATCTAAGCTAAGGACAATGAGCTAAGCAGGAGTTCCCCAGGTCCCTAGCCCTAGCCTCTCCACAGGCCCCTTTCATTTTTGATTCCATGTGTTTTCCATTCCCCAGAGCTTGGGAACCCCAACTTGAATTGTCTCTCACTTGGGCTAAGGTGAATCAGCATTATCACTCCCCATTTCATCTGCCAGGCAGAGTTTCTACAAGTGACTAGGTAAAATGCAATGTGGACCTGCAGTAAATGGTGTTCCTCCAAGGCCTCTCTGCTTCAGTTTCTTCCTGTCTTCAGTTTCTCTCCTGACTACCTTACATAATGAACTATGATATGGAACTATATACTGTGATAAACTCTTCTCCAAATTGCCTATTGGCAATTTGTTTTTTATCATAGTAATCCTAACCAAGACACTTTTCCTTTAAATAATATTTTTAAGACCTATGATACCTCCATTCATAAAATGTGTCCAATTTGTGAAACATTTTTTTCTCTCAAATGTTTGTTCAAGTTAATATTAACTTCTATGTTCTATTCATTTTCTTCTATAATGTTTCTTAAGGAAGGGTTCTCCTAAGCTCCTAGTTTGAATGACACTGAATAGCATAGTGTAAATCCTGAACTGTCAGCTTGACATGTTTTACTACCTAAGGTGTTTCAATGCTAACACTGGACAGGCATGGGCATACCACCACACATAATCAATGGATGCAGTAGTGGCTATTCCTAGTTGTCAACTTTACTATATCTAGAATGAACTATAGTCTAGAATTGGAGGGCTCACCTGTGATCCAAATTGTGAGACTGGAAGAAAGAAGTTTCTCACCTGGAACTTGTCAAGGATATCTTGAGGCATAGCGGCTACAAAAGGTTTAGGACCAGGCAAAGTAGCACAGGCCTTCAGTTCTAGGAGACTAAGACAAGGAGATCTCTGAGTTCAAGGTCAGCTTGGGACAAAACAAGCCCCAAGTCAGGAATGGTGGTATACACCTTTAATATGGGCCAGAGGTTTTGCTGGAGACCTACATAAGGACATTGGAAGAAGGGAGATTCACTCTGATTTGCCTGCTTGCATTTACTTGTCAACATATCTGTTGGAACCTACCTCTATAGAAGACCATCTAAATGAACTACCAACTACTAGATTAATGGACTTCCCAATCGCAGCTGACCATTGTTAGGGTAGTTGGACTACAGATTGTAAGTCATCACAACAAATTCCTTAATATATAAAGACATTCCATAACTTCTGTGACTCTAGAGAACCATTACTAATACAGAAGTGTCCCTGACTTGTAGGTGTCTTGGAAGAAATTATTTAATAGTTTATATATTTGAACTTATGGCTGTAGTAAATAACATTTATAAACTAGAGCATTTTTGCATTCATCCACCCTGAATGAGGTAGCATTTCAAGCTATTTGGCACTTTGTTTAGTATAAAAGCCAGAAGTACTTGAGGAGGCCTGGCCCTTGTAAAATAGAGGTCATCAACATATGAAAAACAAATTAATTCCCCTATTTTCACCTTTGATATTCTTTTCCAAGATCAGAGTGAATGGAAACCTTTGGCTTTGTAAGGTCTCAAAAGAAATACTACAAAAGGAAGGGCCATTTAGTAACACCATGCCCTTTCCTCTATTCCCAAATGTCAACTTTTGTCACTTAGTACTGCAATAAAGAAGACAAGTTGGGCCTGTGCAGAGTTGTTTTAAAAGAGAAGACAATCTATTGTCTGACTTAAGCCATATGATGTGACCTAGCTCCAAGGATTCCAAGAGTTATGTGGATATACATACTTAACTGAAAATAAAGGAGAACCTAAGTTTTAAGACTACTTAAACTCCCTTTAGCCTTTACCAGTTCTCTAAACATTTTTTGCTGGTCTGAAACTCAGGGTTCTGACTCTTGCTTATCCTGCCACTTGAGACATCTTTTCCCAGATCTTTGCACACTTTTACTTTCTCAGCCAGATGTTAGGTATGGTATCAATTACCTGAAGGTTTCATTGTGCATTGTAGCCTAGGTAGTTTAATTCTGTGTCCCAGTTGCTTTTAATAATTCTGTATCATTTTGTTTTCATGTCCCTGCATAATGGCAAAGGGGTTTTCATTTTTTTTATTTAGTAAGTTTTTGCCTTCTTGTTGAAGATAAGATATCTTGATAGTAAAAGCCCCTTCAGCTTATTTTTTTAAGTGGTTCTGTTTTGGGCCAATGTCAATGCTTGCTACTGATGCAAATCAGTGGTAACTGGATTCTAGTGAGTGGGCTGTACAAATGACTGCCAGAGAGCTACACTGCTCCTGACAGTGGGAACATACTTCCCATGTGCATAGTTACTTTTATGTGTGTCATGGAAAAGTATAAGATTCTGAAAAGAAGGTTTGTTATTTATGTGAGTCAGTCAATATTCAGGTCCTTTTAATATAGATAATATATTCTTAAGCATTTATATGTCCATTAAGCTTGTGTGAAGCCATACACTTTGGCTAATGAGGCTTGTTATTTATGTTCAGTGTGAGAAAATCTAGTCTGACTTATGTGCCATACTGTGAACAGTTCTATAACCAAAGAAGTCATTTAAAGTTCAATTCTGAGTGATGTTTGGAAGTAAACAAAGCAAAGACTATATTTTCCTTACGGAACTTCTAAGTGAGAAATAGAGAGCTACTTACAGGTTAACATATTAGATAGAAAATAAACAGCAAAAATAATTTAGAATAAAAACAATGAATAACTCTACCAGAGGTCCTGAGCAACCACATGGTGGCTCACAACCATCAGTAATGAGATCCAGTGCCCTCTTCTGATGTGTCTGAAGACAGCTACAATGTACTCATATACACAAAATAAATAAATATTTAAGGGCCTGGTGAGATGGCACTAGAAGAGCACTGACTGCCAGAGGTCCTGAGTTCAATTCTCAGCAACCATATGGTGGCTCACAACCATCTATAATTGAGATCTGGTGTGTTTGAAGACAGCTATAGTGTACTAATACATTTAAAATAAATAGATAAATCTTTTAAAAAAGAATAATAAGAGTACTATTATCTAAGATGCATATAATAAAGGATGATGATGAAATAATGCATTTCAATATAAAATTAAAGGGCAATTTTGAATAAAAGAAAGGAATATGTTGGCTCAAATGGGAATAGACATCAATCATACTTTAAGCTCATACTCATACTTGTTTCCATTTTTTCTTTCCTTGAGAGTCTTTCTTTCTATTAACATCTGTATTAGAAAATAAAAACAATAGTTTTAATAGGGCTTGCAAGTTGTCTCATTGGATAAAGTACTTGCCACAGTAACGAAAGGGCCTGAGCTCCAATCTTCTAAATGGGAGTTCAGCTGCAGTGCTGAGACTCCTTGTGCAACATGAGAGTTTGAGTTAAGAGAATGTCCAGAAACTTTCAGGCTAGCTAGTCTGTTATATGATGTCATGCACAGAAGCAGCCTTAGTTCAAACAAGGTGGAAGGTGTGGACTGAGACGCAAGACTATACTATTTAACTCTACACATCTGATGAGACACATGCAGACTCATGTTCACTCATGAACACACACATATGTGGTAGGAACTTCCCCTGTTCAATTCCCTTAAAATATTAGTGCAGCAGGAGGCTGTGATTAGACAGGGAAAAGGGAGATGGCCAAAGACTTGCAGGGACTCAGAGCAGAGAGAAGAGAAGCAAGATGAATGATGGACATGATGATTCAGAAGCAAGGTGGCTTTGAATAGCCACAGCTAGATATGTTATTATAGGTATAAAATAATTGTGGTAACTTGTCTAATCCAGATGTGCAGCTTGTATCTTTATCAATAGTGTGGACAGAAAATATGGTGTGGACATCTTGTGAATTGAGTATTTATTGATACATAAATCTGACTGGTTAATTATAAGCTTCTAGTGTTTTGGGTTATTGGAATGTGGGACCACTGACTACAGGGATTTATGGCTGAGAAGGAACTAGTGACTCCAGAGACAAGTGAACTGGATCTGGGAATACAGTGATTGATCACTGCGGGTTGGGGGGGAGCGGTGGGAATAGGGGAGATGGGGGTGGTGTTAGCTAAAGGCAGAGCCAGGGGAAACATGCTGGGGCAGAGAGTTGCTGGCAGTAGTACAGGAACAAGAAGGACCTTTATAATATTTCCCACAATACACATGCATAGTTTGTATAATTGTTTTATGTTGTTTCATTAACTTTTTATATGTATAAGTATTTTCCTGAATGTATGTACATTGATTGACAAAGAGAGTGCTTGCCTAGCATCCACACTGGCCAGAAGAATGAATCAAATCCCCTAGAAATGAAACTGCAGATGGTTAGATGCCAGTGTGTGGTTGCTAAGTTCTAAAACCAGGTTGCCTGCAAGAACAGCAAGTTCTCTTAACTGCTGAACAATCTCTCCAACCTCCATGTACAGCTTATTATAAAAACGCCTTCAACAAACTCTTTCTTAACAAAATAAGCTTTAAATGCCAACTAGAAAGTATCAAATCATGTTTTCAGATCTATATCTACTTTTAAAAACTATGGATTATCATACAATTTTGAATTGTTCTTTAGTGTGTGAGAAGTACATTTTATTAAATATGGTCAGTGTAGGAATACATATGTAAAGTGCTGTGCAAGAAAAACAACTCTAATAAATTATACAGGTAATATAATATTGCATATATTGGTTACCTTTTCTTGCTATTAAAAAACATCTGGGAACTCCCAACTTAAACCTAGAGAGAGTCATTTTTGCTTATGTTCCAGAGACCTGAGTTTGCTGGCCCTACTAATGAAGGCCTGTTAAGAGGCAAACCATGAAAAGAGACATGTGGCAGAGGAAGCTGCTTGCCTCCTGAGGGATGGGGAAGCAGAGACCAGGATAATTGTGGGATGAAATGGGGCTCCTAAAACCAGTGTCTCCAGTCTCCTTTCAGGTTGGCCTCCTACCCTAACTGATGCCCTCATTATCCATCCACTGCTTAAGAGCATCACTAGTTAAGAATCAGGCTTTATTTACTCTATGGGCCTTTTATATGAACACTATACAGACAAACCTCAAGATTGCACTGGAATTCATTTGATTAGATATAACACCTTGTAAATTTTCTCTACTTTGTACAAATCACGTTCACTATTTATTAGAGCAGATGTTCAATTCCTTTAACATTTAAGAAAATTAAAAAGCATTTGAAAAGTGGTTCTACTCATAAGAGTACTTCATGGATTATTTCTGAAAAAAAAGATGAAATATATAATTTTTCTTATAGATTTTGTCCTATGTCGTTTATGGAATTGGGAGATTTTAAGTTGATCCTGTCCAAGTAAGCATGTTGCTTTTTGACAGGGAGTTTCAGTTGGCCATGGCCAGCTCCAAGCCTGCTCTGTAGGTGATGGTGACTGTGAACTTATTATACTGGCTTTCACCCTGCAAAAGCTGAATAATAGGCACATCTGCACACAGCAACTAACTTGTATCACATAAAGTCTTTCCTCTTTTTCAGTTATTTTCTCTTTCTTATGTATTATGTTGATATATATTATATATAACTATGTATATTTTTCAATTAATCCCTAATTTATTTTACATTGTAAAATTATACAAATAATAATATAGGGAATTGTTCAGATATACAAGTATATATAAACAAGCAAACAAAAAGAATATAAGAGAAACTAACTCTAGAGTACTCATTTGTCATTTTGGTGGTTTGATGTAATTTTTGGTGGTTTATAAGCTATATTGTTTTGATAGTAACCAATCATTTGTAAGGTTTCTTGTCCATGACAGTAATGTATTTGTTAGTCTATCATTACTGTGGGGAGTATTTTCAGCCCAAGTGACTTACTCTCCTTTACAGTTATCCATATAATTTATATCTATACCTATATATCTATATCATCTATGTGTATATGTATAACTATATCATCTCTATGACATATAGCTATCTATACCTATGTTTGTATTTATTTTCATATTTACAGTTTCTCTATCTGTGTGTATATCTATTATATCCATATATAAACTTATATCACATTTATGTGTGTATAAGTATACATTTATATATACTGTCCATAAATTACCAGACATTGCTTCAACTTTTGGTTAACTTTAATCTGCTGATAAATATTATTGATCATTGAATCTTTTTTATTTAAAATGTTTTTTCAAAGCTCACTCATAATGACTACACTGACCAAAACTTATGTTTATTTACAATTTTGTGAATAAAGTTCTTACTGAGAACACTCGTGAGAGCAATGCTTACATGTTCAACTCTTGTTTAATATTTATAATTAGCTCATTCATAAGGCCTTTATTAAATACCATCTCTCTTGATTGATTCTTGATATTCCCTTTCTCATTAAATAGTAGCATGACACACCCAAACATATCAACTATACACTTCAGAGTTTCTTCTGAAATCTGACTTTGTCCCATGTCAATATCACAACTATTCATGAAACCCTGTCAATCCCTCATCCCCTCTGGACTTCATAATTTCCCAGTAGTCTTCATTGTGCATACTTTAGCTTTAATTATACTTACTTCTCTACACCTATACTTATACTGTATCAAGCCTTAGATCATCTTTTATGAGCCTTAAATAGTTCCAGCTGTCAGAACATATTACCACAGATTATCTGGCCTACATGACAGAAATCCATTTTTCTCATTATTCTGCATCTTGAAACTGTGAGGTGATGGTAGCTTTACGACCAAGGGTGAGTGATGTCTCAGACTAAAATCCCTCTTCTGCCTTTTGGTAAAGGACATTAACACCATCATGATAGCCATCCCACCTTTCTGAGCTCATTCAATCCTATGTACTTTGCAAAGATGCAGTCTCCAACTATCACTGCATGCAGTTTCAACACATGCATGTGTGGAAATCCATAAGCTTCTCTCCAAAATATCATAATTGGGCATTACACACCAACAAATTCTCCCACATACCCTGAAAGCATATTTAATGAAAAAGGCCATTTTCTAAAATAGAATTTAATTGTTTTATTTATACCCATATCAAAATTATTCCAGAGTAAATCTAAATTAACAAGTCTTAAATGCAAAAACAGACAATGATTTTCGAGAAAATCTCATAAAAATGCCATATGCTACCTATTCTCACATGCTAAGATCTCAGGACATCATTTTTACTTTCCTCTGTTGGTGATGTTCATGTGGAAAGAAGGCTATACCTCACAAGTTTAATCAAAATCTGAGAAGCTATTGGTCGTTGCTGAAAGAAAGTAATTTTTTAAAGACTATTCCCTTTGGTAAGTTGATCATGACTATGGTCAGTAGATGGCTACACATCCAATATTATATGTGAAGTACAAAAATCTTGAACATATGATAAAACCTAAGAGATTTGCTTCATTTATTCACTTATTTATAAGATTTTGAATGTTGTATACAAACTTTTTTCTGTTCAGTGGCTACTGATTAACTATCAACATTTAACAATACCATCTAAGCCTTTAAAAATGTTTTTTGTCCCAAGGAGAAATGTATTAATTAAGCATCATACAGTATTTCAATTCCCTTTGTGAAGTTAATTTTGATTTTTCTTTCTCTCTCCTGTATTAAGCCTTTACCATGTTCTAACTAATTTCTATTGCTTATCTACCCAGTGAATGATATGTTTTTTCAACACTGAGTACAAATTAATAAGATTCCAATTAACTTTTAAAACTTTAATTACTAGGCTGGAAAGATGAATTCATAGTTAAGAACACTGTCTGCTATTCCAGAGATACTAAGTTCAATTCTCAGCAACCACATGGTGGTTGACAAACATCTATACTGGGATCTGATGCACACTTCTAGCAGGCAGGTGTACATACAGATAGAGTACTCATACACATATATAAAGTAAATAAATAAATCTTAAAAGTTTAATTATATTTCTAAAATTATGAGATGATCCTACAAACATTATCATACACTTATAAACAGCCCAAAGTTTATGAACAACAAACATGAACTAGTAGTGACTATAGTAAACTTTGCTCTCAATATATAGCTAATAAAATAGTTTAATTTTTATGCATTTATCTTCTTTTTTGTTTGTTTGTTTTTTTGGGGGGGGTTCCTCCTTTTTTGATTTTTCAAGACAGGGTTTCTCTGTATATCCTTGGCTGTCCTAGAACTCACTCTGTAGACCAGGCTGACCTCAAACTCAGAAATCCACCTGCCTCTGCCTCCCAAGTGCTGGGATTAAAGGAGTGCGCTACCACCGCCTGGCGTTTTTGTTGTTGTTGTTGTTGTTGTTTGTTTGTTTGTTTTTGTTTGTTTTGTTTTTTCGAGACAGGGATTCTCTGTACAGCCCTGGCTGTTCTGGAACTCACTCTGTAGACCAGGCTGGCCTCGAACTCAGAAATCCACCTGCCTCTGCCTCCCAAGTGCTGGGATTAAAGATGTGCACCACTACCCTCCAGCTATCATCTTATTGTAAATTCTTCTCAGGTTTAAAAAACAAGCAGATACAGGCAATATCTTAATAGCTCATTTGCCAATGACTTAGAATTATATAGTAAGTGCATGAACACTTGATGCCAAATTTGTGGTTATATCAATGAACTTATTGCTGGAAAAGGCAATTGCTCAATGTGGTAAGTGGTTAAATTGAAGCTACGTACATTAATTCATATTTCTATTAATAGAATATTACAATTCCTTTAACCACTGAAGTAAATTACATTAATATCCTCTCCTAACTCCAAAATCATTTGAACTCAATTAGGGATCTTAGCTACAGAGATTTAAGTAAGAGATTTTGGATTTGATGCATTCTTATAACATTTTGTATTTCTTATTTTCATAGAATAGTGAAAGTTAATTAAATCATATTCAATTTATTTAAAAATATTTCAAATGTTTTTCTTAGACATTAAAGCATAAAATTTGTGAATATTTCTTGTTTGAGTCAGAGGAGTTCCTGTGCCTTTCTTTATGTTGCACACTCATTTCTGGATTGTGTATTGGCAAAACATGCACAGTAATACTCTGAAAACAAAAAGTTCCAAATATTTTTTTTTTTGAGACAAGGTTTCTCTGTGTAGCCCTGGCTGTCCTGGAACTCACTCTGTAGACCAGGCTGGCCTCGAACTCAGAAATCCAACTGCCTCTGCCTCCCAAGTGCTGGGATTAAAGGTGAGCGCCACCACCGCCCACAAATATTTTTTCTATATTTACCTATTATGATCTATTATGCTGTTATCATTTCTGGAAATTTGTCAACTTTGCATAATTTGAAGTAGTTTTAGCCACTCTTCTCTTTAATCACATGAAATGTTTAATTCTATTGAAAATGTATTTATTATAAAATTGATTATTGTGTTCAGGATTGTGCTGTCCTTAAAATCATATCCTCATTTAAGCTTCTGAATAAACACATGAAGTTGGAGGAGAGAGGGTGGGTTGGGGGAGAGACAGGTGTTAGCCAGAGAGGAAAATGGTTGTAGATATAATTTTATTCTATTATATAATTCTATGAAATTCTGAAGATGTAGAACATTTTATGTTTTATTAATTCTTCCATAATTTCATACTATCACAATTCCTTCCAGATCTACCCCCCAACTACCAATCCCCCAAGTTTATATGTTTTGGATTTGTTTTTATTTACTAGCCTATCCATATTTCTCTGTGTACGGATCTGTCCAGTAGAGCAGGTCAAGATCCAGGAGCTATCACCTTACTGAAAACTGATCTTCCCTCCCTCAGAAGCCATTAACTGTCTACGGCTCCTCAGTCAGGAGTGGGACCTCTTGTGCTCCTTCAACTGCATGCTAGAATGTTCACCAGATAGACCTTGTCTCACAGGTCCTGTGCAACCAGACCTAGAAGTGCATATGCTTTGCAGTCCTATCATGTCCAGAAGACATATTCTAGATTTGATCCACACTAACCTCTGGCTCTTACACTTTTCCACCCCCTATTCCACAAATGATGGTCCCTGAGATTGGAGGAGTGAGTATGGTAAAGTTGCCTCATTTACCAATGAGTATCCCACAATACGTTATTCCCTGCACTTGACAAGATGTTAAGTTTTTGTTTCGATTACACAAGAATTTTCTCTGATGAGGTCTGAGAGCTGCAGTAAACTAAGATAGAGTAATATGAATTTAAAGAGCATTTTCATATGTTATCCACTAGCCAGAAAAATTATATTAGGTGAACCTTTGAGCCTAGGAGCTTCCCTAGATCTTGGGTAGATTTGTAAGAGCAGGTAGGTATTTCCTTCTGAGCTGGTCTGAAAGTTCATCCAGAAAAGATTTTTTTGTTTACACAACACTTGCACTATACACATACACACACACACACACACATATGGAGAAGATACAATACATATATTTATATAAAATGATATATATGTGTGTAAATATAGTATTATGTATGTACTATTAAGTCTATACATTACTTACATACATATTTTCAGACATCCCTATAGTTAGTCTTTCCCTTGTAATTCCCTTCTCTGCTTGAACCTCCCATCCTCTTTCTACCTAAACATCTTTCATCTTTATTGTCACTTCTCCATATTACCTGTGTTCTGGTATTCCCCCTCTCTGAAGATGTTTCACCTCCTTACCACCAATAATGCTTCCATAGTTCCTATGTTCTATAGGTACTCTAAATTAAACACATAAGTCCTAGGGTTTAAAGCCAATATGTGAACGAAAATGTGGCGCTTGTCTTCCAGCGCTTTCTGATTTACTTCACACAGTTCAATGTTGCCTAGCTCCCTCAATTTACTGCAAATTTCAATATTTTTTGAGTTGAATAAAATTCTGCCTTGTATAGTACACACTTTTATTATTCACTCTTCAGTGTGTACACACTGACTCTGTTTCTCCATTTTTTCTGTTGTGAATAAAGCAGGTAAGGGCAGTAGTAAGCATGTGTCTCTGTCATATCAAAGTCCTGAGTGTATGCCCAGAAACTGTACAACTGGTCATGTCGAAAGACTAGATGGAGTTGTCTATGTATTCCGTGCACTCAACAGCAGGAATATCTCTGTTTCCCACAGCCGTGCAAATGCTTACTATATATTTTGTTTTCTTGTTTTAAAATAATTTCTGTTTTTTTCAGATTGTGTCACTTTCTCCTTCCTTTCTTTTCAAATCCTCAATAATACTTCTCCATGTTCTCAGTCAAATTCATGGCCTCTTCTTTCCTTAATGTTTTTAACATGTATATATGTATGCATGTTTATCCATATATATTCCTATAGAGCATCTATTCCATTTGTATAATGTTTCCTGTATTCAATTAGGAAAGACCACCATTTGCTATTAGGACCAAATAGATTATGTGTTCTTCCCCAGGGATAAGTACTTCTTTGGCTCTAGGTATTTCATAGTTACCTATAATTCTTTGTGTAGGGCTGAGGCCTCTTAAGCATTTTCCGTCCAAGTCAGGATGTCTAATTTTGCTCTTGATTCAGTCATTCTCCAGCGGTCATGTATATAGCTTCTGAGTTTTATTTTCAGCCATTATGACTTGGTAAGATGAAATTTCAAAGCAGTTATAATTTGCATTTCTAGGGGCTAAGAATGTGCTCCTTAAAAATAGTTTAAGATCCAGGCAGTGGTGCTGCACGCCTTTAATCCCAGTACTTGGGAGGCAGAGGCACGCAGATTTATAAGTTTGAGTCCAGCCTGGTCTGTAGAGTGAGTTCTAGGATAGCCAGGACTATACAGAGAAACCCTGTCTCAAAAACAAACCAAAACAAAACAAAACAAAAGAAACAAAACAAAACAACTTTAAATAATAATTAAAATTACTGAATTTCAAATTTATTGAAATAATTGAACACTTTAAAAATTAATTCTTAGCAATTTATAATTCTTCTTCTGAGAACTGGGTGCTCAGTTTCATAGTCTACATTTAATCAAGTTGTTTATTTTCTTGGCATTTGGTTGTGGAGTTTCTTGCATATTGTAGATACAAATGCTCTGTCAGATATAGACCAGACAAGTTTTTTTTTCCTCTTCTGTAAATGGTAACCATTCCTTTTATACTCAAATGTTCACAACTTATTTTATTTATTTTCCATGTATTTAGCATAATCTCCTTGACATTTCAAGCTGTAGGTTTTTTTTCTGACTCAACCGGCTGCTCCAGTTTTCATTGTGCTTCTGATTTGAAATCAGCCATTTCTCCAAAAAGAAATACACAGAGTAGAAAAACAGTTCTAGAGAACAGGGTCAAAGTATAGAATACAGTCAAAGTATAGAATACATTGTATGTTAGCTCTCGGAAACTACAGATCTACTCAGGCTTCCTCGATAGGTAAGTTGGTAGATCCATTTACTTAGTTTTTGTGTGATCTTTAGTTTTTAAACTATAATACAATTTACATAATGTGACATTATTTCATCCTTCTCTTTCTGTTTTCAAACTCTCCTATAACTCTTCCCCACTCTCCTTCAAAGTCATGGCCTGTTGTTATCAGGGATTATTATATCCATATATGTATTTTATACTCATATATATTTCTGATCAATCTGTATAGGGTTGCTTTGCAAGCTTCTAGTAATAATAATTTTGTTTGTAATTTTTGAGACTGACATTTAAATATAATACTTATCCCCTCCCTTTCCTTCATCCAAACCCTACCATATATGTCTTGTGACTCACCTTCAAATTCATGATCTCTTTTTTCATCAATTATTATTGCAAGTATATATGTATGCATGCATATATACAGATGTTTCTTAAACATAGCCTGTTAAATAAAAGTACATGTAATGCAACTTGTATGTATGTGTTCAGTGCTGACTGTTTGGCCCTGTATAATTAATTAAACCGAGATCTAATGAGCTCTTCTTAATCCAGTTTATTATTTTCATTGATGTTTCCTTTGCTCAGTTCATGTTTGGATGATCATGTTGGTGAGAGTTTTCAGTTATAGCTTCTGTTGTCAATAGAAGACACAATCTCACAGCATTCCTGATCCTCTGGCTCTCACAAACGTTACTCCTCTATTCTGCAATGTTTCCTGAGCCTTAGATACATGTAAAATAAAGCTTTTCATTATTTTTTTCATTGCTGAGAATTGCTAGGTAGAAATTAATACATTTACTTATTTAAAAACCACTCCCATTACCTTTTTCGTCATTACAGTTATTAGAATGTAATTTCTCTACATGTTCTCTAGGTATAGGTTTCCTGTGGTCTAGTTATAATATATATTTAATAACATTATTAATAAAAAATAAAAAATAATGTATCATCTGTATGCATCAGGAGACATGAATGTACAATGGCTATAATGTTGCCATAGAGACTTGTAATTCAAGTAAACTGGTATTTTATCTTTTTTCTTTGTCATGTGCATATTTTTCTGATCAATTGTGTTTTAGTTATTAAGATTAATATGGGTTGGTGGTCAATCTTGACTGTCAACTTAATAAAACCTATAGTCACTATGGAAATGCATACACCCCTCTGTATACCTGTGATGGTGATTCTGGAAAGGAACAACTGAAGAGGGATATCATGTTTTAAATTTGGATGGTACTATCCTTGGTCCTGGAATTCCAGACTGAATAGAAGGAAGATATGGATATTCCAAGGATGCAATGTGGTCATCTGCCCCATGGTCCTCATATGCCTCCTGTCCATCATGATGGACTTATACCTTCACTCTGGGATCCATGACAGACTTTCCATTCATTATGTTCCTCTTCACAAGCATTTTGTCACATAAGTCACTAAAGTATCAGATGACCACAGAATGTATTGAGGTTTCAGTATATTGCAACTGTAAAAAAGTGTTATTAAGAATTATTACAAAATGAACTCAGCTTAGGAAAATCAAACTATATATACATCTTTTATATATTATAACAGAAAGATTAAATATTAAGGTGCAAAGCTATTCATTGCTTTCAGATATAGCTCCCCTAGATCACTTGAAAAGAGTATAGAAAAAATGAGCCATGATATATCATTTAACTTAAGGAAGCTCTTTAAAATGCTGGGTTAATCTCTAGGGGTTCTTACTGTACTTTTACTCATAAAGATTAGGAATGAGATGAATCTAACATGGAGAGAAGAGTATTCTTTTTATGAAGAGTTGGAGAATTATATTAGGCTGCATTCAGACAGTCTTACATAATCAGTGAGCAACAGGCCTCAGAGACTGATCCTGAGGAGTGACATGCACATTTGTCCTGTGGTCTCCAAATCTCACATCAAATGCTACAATGAGCATCACACACACACACACACACACACACACACACACACACACACCACACACAGGAGACAGAGACAAAGATGTTGGCACATAGATATAACTTGTCCTAGGGTTGTGAATGACCCATGATATATACTGTCTCTAGCTACTCAGTAATGACGATCTGACAAATTGACTTGGTTTTTGGTGCAAAGACAAATTGAGAAAAAAATTCTAATTCAGAAGTTTTATTATAAAGAAACTCTAATACCTGTATTATGTTAATTTATTCTAGGAATGAGATATAGTTCAAGTTTAGGATGTAAACTGTAAGGTAAAGTAAATAATTATGAATGAATACATTTTAAAGGCTGTAATATAATTTTTTGAGAATTGAAATATGATTTCATAGTTGGAAGTTATAAACATAAGAATATAATAAACATTTGAAAATTTGTGACATACTTCCTCTATCCTTTATTTCTGTGTCTGGATTTATGCTGTTTCTATGGAGACAACTAATAGATAAGAGAAAATCAAAGCATAAAATTGAATAGATAGATAAATAATAGAAATACAACAATGTCTTTTTTATTCAGTGGCTCCACCCATTCTTACAGGGGAACAATGATGTTTAGTACTGCAATTGTCTGAATATTTGCATCTCTCAAAGTTTATGCTTTTAAATACTTAGTCCTAGTCAGTTTAAAAGGAAGTCTGTTTAAAAGAATTATGAATCTGTCTATTGAAAGTATTTCTTCTTTGGAAATATCATTGTTATCTAGAAGTGGGATCGCCCTTGGGTAAGATAGGCCTGGATAGTTCTGATAAGCTAAAATTTGTCTGGTAAATCATTCATGTACAGTTGATAGATTTTTGAGCTGATTTCTTTCCTCAATCATATAATATCTAGAAGCTAAATGGGTGGTTTTCACTTTTCAAATGTCGGGAAGTAGGATGGAAGTTGGGGTGAGGGTGTTCCAAAGGTATCTATTAGATTCTGTTTCTTTTCTTGTTTTTGCAGGGTCCATGTTTTTATTGGATTTTGGAGTTTTCAAAAGGAGAAATTTTAAATGAATCAGAGTTCCTATAGATGTGAGGGTTGTCCTATCAGTATACTCTCACTATTTCCTTTCATTGCTTTTCCCATGAACGTATTCCCACAAAATAGCCTTAAACTCACTGCACAGGAAAAGACTTTCTGAAATGGATAGCCTAAGCAAGGCCCTAAGACCAACAATTAGCAAATAGGACTTCATGAAACTGAGAAGCAAGATATAGGATACTACCATGTAGACAAAGTGGCCATCTACTGTACAGTAAAAATTTTTATTAACCCCATATTCATTAGAGGGCTAGTATCTAACTCATATAAAGAACTAAAAAAAAAAACTAGATATAAAAACCAAATGAAACAAATAGCCCAATTAAAAGTGTAGTATAAATGTAAACTGATAATTCTCAATAGATAGAACCCAAATGGTGAAGAAACACTTGAAATGTTCAATCCTTAGTTATCAGGGAAATGAAAGTCAAAAGTACTTTGAGATTCTATCTTATATCTGCCAGAATGGATAAGAGCAATAATATAAGTGACAGTTCATGCTGGCAAGAATGTAGAATAAGTGGAATACTGATACAATACCAGTGGGAGGGGAAGCATGTGCAGCCAAGGTGGGATTCAGTATGGAAGATTCTCAGAAAGATGGGAATCAATTCACCTCAAGATCCAGCTATACAACTCTCAGGCACACTTACCCAAAGCATGTTCCATCTTACCACAAGGACACTTGCTCAACCATGCTCATTGATACTCTATTCCTAATATGCAGGAACTGCAAACAACCTAGATGTTCCTCAGTAGAATATTGAAAAAATGTGGTACATGTAAACAATAAAGTATTACTCAGCTGTTAAAAGTAAAGGGTATCATGAAATTTGCCGGCAAACTAAATAAAAATCATCCTGAGTAGATAACCCAGACTCTGAAAGATCAGATTGGGAAGGGGAGATGGGATTAAGGAATGGAATGCACAGAAAGGCAGAAAAAATCAAGGAGCATCTTGGTAATGGTATAGAAATTTACTGCAGGGGAAACTTCTTAAGATATTTGATGGAAATCCTAATGAAGCCTCCAACAGATAAATGAGTCAGAGTCAAAACTGGCCATATCTTGTTACTAAATGAAGCTTCTAGTACTAGAACTGGGTTATATCCAATTGTGTTGTTGACCAAATGGTTCCCAGGGAATTTCAAACAACCCAGGCTTTTACCAAGAAAATAGGCTATTCTCTACAAACTGACAGCAAGGCCTCAATGCTGAAAACAACACCTAATCAAATTTACTGAAGATAAAGAGGTGGAGCTGGTGCCTGTATGAAACCTTTACCTTTATATTATAGTATCTTTAGTATGGGAAGGTACTCTGTAGGCTACGAAAGAGGAATGTAAACACCAACTGTGGTGGTTTGAATATGCTTGGACCAAGGAATGGCACTATTAGGAGGTGTGGTCCTGTTGGAATAGGTGTGCCCTTGGGGGAAGTGTGTTACTGTCAGGGTAGGCTATGAGACCCTCTTTCTTAGCACGTGAAAGAGAGTTTTCTCCTAGTGGCCTTCAGGTGAAGATGTAGAACTCTCAGCAACTTATGCACCATGACTGCCTGGACAGTGCAATGCTCTTGCCTTGATAATAATGGACTGAACCTCTGAATCTGTAAGCTGTTACTGGCCTGCAGTGATGTTGAACAGTGGGTAACCTGGAAATATGGAGTTAGAAAGAAGAGCAGCATCAAGAGAGAGTTAGGGATAGGATAGAGTGGCCACAGATATACCTACCCACATGGAAGGGTAAAAATTAGACAGGAGACATGACTGCTCAGCCATCTTGATTTTAATGAATCTCCTTTGTCCCCCCAACAGGTATATTACCTGGGGCAAAAACCACTCCCCCCAAATACGTCAGCATGACAGTCCAATCAGCAACTTCCTTGTTTCTCTGTGGGGGTGGAGCTTTTGAATGTAACTGGAATCAGGTTGGAGGCGTAGCGAATAGCAGGAGATGGGCAGAGAGGTGTGGCTATCAGAGGCAGGTCTCAAACCAGGAGGGTTACAGTAAGCCATCTTCAATTAGATGTTGTCCTTTATAAGAGTTGCTTGCGTTGGTCATGGTGTCTGTTCACAGCAGTAAAACCCTAACTAAGACACCAACCCAATCACAAAATATTTGACCTATAATCTGCCCTGTCCATACAATCTGTGAGAGCAATGGTGGTACAGAGCTTTTGGGAGTAGACAACCAATATCTGATTTGGCATAAGGCTAATTCCATGAGATGCAACTCTTGTAGGATACTGCTTGGGTGACTAAAACTCAGAGCCTAGATATCCCAGAGACCTAGGATAAAACCAAATACTACTGGCCTAAAAAATAAGGAATAACCATAAATAGACTCCTAATGATATTCTTGTACACTTGTAGATTAGTACTCTATTCAGACATAATCAGAAAACCATGCTCCTGTAGTAAGTGGAAACAAATACAGAGACAGATCTCCAAGAAAGAGAGATCTTAGACACAAAGCAGTAAATGTGATGTTTTTATCAAATCTGTACTTTTGGAGCTCAGGCTACTTCATAGAAGAGGAGGCATAAAGAGTCAAGGGGATGGAGAAGAACAAGAGAGCAAGGCCCTCTGAAACAACCAAGCAAAGCTCATATGAACCCACAAAGACTGAAGCATCAAGCACAGTGCCTACATGTGTTCGCACCAGGTCCTCTGGGAATATATTATATTGCTTTAACATTTGTATTAGTCAGGGTTCTCTAAAGTCACCAAATATATGGAATGTCTCTATAAGTGAAGGGAAATGATTGGAATGACTTACAATCTGCAGACCACCTAACCCTAACAATGAACAACTGTTTATGGGAAGAATTGAGTGGTTGCTCAGTCCCATGAGTCTAAGTGTTTCAGCTAGCCTTCTGTATAAGCTGGAATTGTGAAGAAGGAGGTTCCAGTATATGGATGTGGTAGCAAGTAAGTGCAAGAAGGCAAAGAAGAAAAGATTGAAGGCATGTACCACCATGCCTGGATTTGGAATTTGACTATGTCTGTCCCAGGCTTACCTTGAGCTCAGAGATCTGCTTGCCTCTGTCACCTGGGATTAAAGGCTTGTGTCATCCCATGTCAAGATATAGGTCAAAGCCTGTTCCTTCAAGCCTCAAGATGTGGATCAGAGGTGTACCCTCCATTTTTAGACTGTAGTTTATGGAAGATATAGTCATGTTGATAGCCAGGAGTAGCTGTCACAGTATGTTTATGCCACTTCTGATAACTTGTCTTAGTCAGGGTTTGTATTCCTGCACAAACATCATGACCAAGAAGCAAGTTTGGGAGGAAAGGGTTTATTCAACTTACACTTCTGTGTTGTTGTTCATCACCAAAGGAAGTCAGGACTGGAACTCAAGCAGGTCAGGAAGCAGGAGCTGATGCAGAGGCCATGGAGGGATGCTCCTTACTGGCTTGCTTGCTTTCTTATAGAACCCAAGACTACCAAGGGTGGCACCACCCACAATGGGCCCTCCCCCCTTGATCACTTATTGAGAGAATGCCTTACAGCTGGATCTCATGGAATCATTTCCTCAACTGACGCTCCTTTCTCTGTGATAACTACAGCCTGTGTCAAGTTGACACAAAACTAGCCAGTACAATAATGTAAGTCAGAGGGTCTTTTACTTTTCCACCCTCCCTTGGAGATTTTTCCTTCTGCTTTGACTTGTCTAACTTTGATGTGATGGTTTTTGTTTTATCTTATTTTACTTTGTTATGTTTGGTTCTTATCTTCTTTTTTTAAAATACACTTTATTTATTTATATTTCAATCATTGTCCCTCATTTCCAGTTCCCTCTCCCAGAGTTCTTTACCTCCTCTCCCCTCCTCTGTACCTCTGAGAGGATGTTCTCCAACCCTCCAATCCCCCCCCCACACACACACACATTTTACCTGAGTTCTCTCTCTGGCATCCCTCTTCCCTGGAGTATCAAGTCTTTACAGGATTAGGTGAGCCCTGACAAGTCAGTCCTCTGGTACATATGTTCCCAGGGCCACAAACCAGCCAATATATGTTCTTTGGATGGTGTCTCAGTCTCTGTGAGCTCCCTGAGCCTCTGGGTTAATTGACACTGTTGGTCTTTCCATGGGCTTGCCATCTACTTCGTCCTTTAAATCCTTCCCCCAACTCTTCCACAGGTATACCTGATCTTGGTCCAATGGTTAGCAATAAGTATCTGCATCTGTCTCAGTCAGCTGCTGGTAGAGCCTCTCAGAGGACAGCCATGCTAGGCTCCTGTCTGCAAGCACACATAGCATCAGTAATAAGGTGAGGATTTGGTGCTTGTGCTTATGGATAGGATAGCATTGTTTCCTACCCTGTGGGTATCATTGCGTATTCTGTACTCTTTGGCAAATATCCACTTATCAGTGAGTTCATACCATTAATGTCCTTTGGGTCTTGGTTACCTCACTCAGGATGCTATTTTCTAGTTCCATCAGTTTGCCTGCAAAATTAACTTGTCCTCATTTTTAATAGCTCAAAAGTATTCCATTGTGTAAATTAACCACATATTCTGTATCCATACTTTAGTTGAGGGACATCTGGGTTGTTTCTAGTTTCTGTCTGTCACAAATAAGACTGCTAGGAACACAGTGGAGCATATGTCATTGTGGTATGTTAGAGCATCTTTCAGGCCCAGGAGTGGTATAGTTGTGTCTTCAGGTAGAACTATTTCCAACTTTCAGAGGAGATTGATTTCCTGATCTCCATTGTGGTTATATGAGTTTGCAATCCCACCAACAATAGAGGAGTGTTCCTCCTTCTCCACATCTTCACCAGCATGTGGTCACTTGTGTTTTTGATCTTAGCCATTCTGACTAGTGTAAGATGGAATCTCAGGGTAGTTTTGATTTGCGTTTCCCCGAGGACTAAGGACTTTGAACATTTCTTTAAGTGCTTCTTTGTGTTAAAGAAAGATAAAAAGGGAGTGGATGTAGATGGGAAGTGTAGTGAGAGAAAACTGGAGGAATAGAGGGAGGGAAACTGTAGTTGGGATATGTTTTATGAGAAAAGAATGTTTTCAATAAAAGGAAAAGATAAAAATAAAAACTACAAATATATTTTCTTTATTATTTATTAGTTTTTTTAAGTTCAAAAGAAAAAAAGTATTGCCCAAATGATCACTCAACCGTTTCTACATTTTTCAATTCAAAATGCAAACATCCTTATAGATATTATTAAGCAAGATCTTTTTATTTACTTTAAATGCTCAAGCATGTTAATAATGAGTATGAAAGAACATAAAGAACAGAGTGAGATAGCGCTCATCAGAATTATTGTTATCAGAATTACGCAAAGTGCTCTGGGTACACAGGTTTTCATGGAATTCAAGCCCTTGAAATAAAAAGAGAGAGACAGAGAGAGGAAAAGTAGGTCTAATTAAGTAACCACTTCATTACTGAGAATTTAAAGGATATTGTTTGCTTCAATTTTGTGGCAGGGTTATTCTCTAATGGATAAATTTACTAAAATGCCCACTCTAAAAGAGCCAATTTTTACTCAATTACCCTTAGAAAATTTTAGACAAAGAAGTTTATAAAAATCACACATACCCTGGTGAAACAGACTGGGGAAGTGATGGAGAAGAGGTCACCTGAGCAGCATTCATTGTCTCCATTTTGTATGTGGTTTTTGTACTTTATAGGTTCACTCACTGCATTGAAACAAATTGCTCCAAAAAGGAGTACAATTTTTACTAGACATTCCTCCGAGAATTATGTCTATACAATACTATATTATAGAATTTTCTATAAACTAAATACACAACATAACGCATAGGTTTTCAAGTCTTGTGGAATGGGACCAGAAGTAAACCAGTAAAAATAGAGAGATGATACAAACCAAGAGTAAGGCTCATCTTCTGAGATTCAAGTTTAAAGCACATCAATGCTTAATTATATGGGAGTTAATTATATTCATTAATACACCCATTTGTATGATACCAAAATGAGTCCATATATAGAGAAAAAGAAAGTTTACTACAACGAACTAAAGGACCAATGAAAGGCCTAAATTGCTGCAAGGAAGCACTTCTAAGTAGCTAATGCAGCTGACATGGACAAAACAGAGACACGTACATGGATTTTGTTAAGGGGTTGAAAAAACAGACAGATTCCAGGTGGCAAAATAAAAAAAAAAGAAAAAAGGAAGAAAAAGGAAAAAGAAAAACTTTATCCCTGAGTATTCTAGGTCATATATTTAGCACATCATCTAGTTAATTTAATTTGCCAAAGTATATGATAAATAAAAGTCACTAATGGGGTGTCTCTCTAATTAGTAACCCAGGGTTCATCTCACTAATGGAGTGTTTTGCCAGTGTGCAACTGCCACAAATGGAAGTAAATAATTGATGTTTCTCAAAACCTCACAAAACTGGGACATAAGCAATTTAATCTTACTTGACAAAAACACTAATAAAAATATTACAATCCAATGTGTGGAGTGGTTAATGGGGGTAAATTTAAGGTATGTACACAGAATCATCATTTCTGTGGAATATTTAGAAGCTTCAGGAATTTGGAAAATATAGATAGTTTGATTTTAATGCTCTCTAGGGATCGGAATAGAGGAGCTAAGGTGGTATCATTCAATCATTTATTCTTATGGTATCAGATTATCAGAAACAAAATCTCATACAAGTTGCTTACTTGCTTGAATGAATGTAAGTCCACTAATATGGACTTATAATACCATGAGAAATCATGATATTGAAATTTGGACTTTTGCTTGAAATCTAAAATGACAAAGGTAAATATAATTAAAAAGGAAATTGGTTCCCCATTAATCCACTCTTGCAGATAATGGTAGCAATTTTGAGAAAATCATAGTGGTAAATTCTAGAATTTAGTGAAAAAAATTGAACTTAATCTATCACCTACTCCTTAACCTCACAGATGCTCAGGGAAAACTCATTTTTAAAACATAGGAATTATAAGAGTTATGGTGAAGCAACCTCAGACCATAAATTGCTTACTAGAAAATACTACCTAAAGATAATATTGTTTTATATGCAGATATGCATATATAAATTAGGTTATTTTCCTATAAATAGGTAATATTATTATTTTAGGAAAATATTCCTCTGGTCCAATTCCTTACGGATTATAGACCATTGTCCAGATGCTTCACTATTTAATACTGGAGTTGAAAAACACACTAAGGCTTATCATAAATAAATCAGATATAAATAGAAATAGGTGGAAATACAGCTAGAGAAAAAATGATATAATGTTTCCTTTTGAGTATGGTTTAAGTTAGCTATAAATATATATCTGTCATTGTACTGTACATATTTATGAAAGGGAATATTCTCAAAATCAATGATTAGAAAATAAAATATCAATTAACTGAAAACATTAAATGTATTGTATCATTTTGTATCCAGTATTCATCCATGATTTAATTTCTTCTTTTTTATTCATTAATTTATTTATTTCGTTCACATTCCAGTCAAAGCTTCCTTTTCCTCTTCTCCCAGTCCCTCCCTCTTGTCTTCCCCTCTCTCCAGTCTCTCCTGCCTTTCTCCTCAGAGAAGGGGATACCTTCCATGGATATCAACCTGCCTCCTTAGCATAGCAGACTCCAGTAGTACTAGGTGCATCATCTATTGAGCCTTGACAAGGCAGCCTGTTTAGTCGAAAGGGATCCAAAGGCAGGCAACAGAGTCAGAGATGGTCCTTGCTCTAGCTGTCACACATGAAGACCATGATGTGCTACTGTAATTTATGGAGGGTCTAGATCTGTCCCATGAATGCTCCTTGGTTGGTGGTTCAGTCTCTGTGAGCCCCTGTAGGCCCAGGTTAGTTGATCCTGTAGGTTTTCTTGTAGTGATGTCTCTGAATCCTTTAATCCTCCTCCTCTTCCACAAATCTCACTGAGGTACATCTGATGTTTGGCTATGTGTCTCTGTATCTGGTTCCATCAGCTGTTAGGTGAGGCCTATCTGATGGCGGTTATGCTGGGCTCTTGTCTGCAAATATAGCAGAGCATTATTAACAGTGTGAGAGATGGTATTTCTCTCATGGTATATATGGCTCTCTGTTTGGGTCAGTCATTGATTGGACATTCACTCAAATCCTGATCCATCTTTATTCCTACATTTATTGTAGGTAGGATAAATTATGGGTGGAAATTTTTAGGGTTAGGTTGATGTCCACATCCCTCCACTGGAAGTCTTGTTTGGTTATAGGAATTGGTCATTTCAGGATCCATATCACCTCTTGCTAGGAGTCTTCCCTAGGGTCACCACCTTCATGGGTTCCTGGGAATTTCCCTTGTTATAGGTTTCTGGCTCATCCAAACCACCCACTCCAATTTCATTTCTGTCTCCCTTCATCCTCCCCATACTTGATCCCTACTGTTCTCCTCACCCTCTCTCCCACACATTTCTCTCCCTCCACCTACCTCCAGTTTCTATTTTATTTCCTCTTCTCTGTGAGATTCACACATCTGCCCTTGGGCTTTCATTGTTACTTAGCTTCTTTCAGTCTGTGGATTATAGCATGGTTGTATTGTACTTTATGGCTAATATACACTTATAAAAGAGTACATACCATATGTTCCTTTCAGTGTCTGGTTTACCTCATTCATGATGATGTCTTCTTTTTTATTAGATATTTTCTTTATTTACATTTCAAATGTTATCCCCTTTTCCTGGTTTCCCCTCTGGGAAAAAAAAAAACACCAATCTCCCCCTCCCCCTGCTCACCACCCCACTCTGTGCTACACTGGGGCATAGGACCTTCACAGGACCAAGGGCCTCTCCTCCCATTGATGGCTGACTAGGGCATCCTCTGCTACATATGCAGCTGGAGCCATGAGTCCCACCATGTGTACTCTTTGGTTGGTGATTTAGTCCCTGGGAGCTCTGGGGGTACTGGTTAGCTCATATTGTTTTTCCTACTGTGGGGCTGCAAATCTCTAGCTCCTTGGGTCCTTTCTCTAGCTCCTTCATTGGGGACCTTGTGCTCAGTCCAATGGATGGCTGTGAGCATCCACTTCTGGATTTGTCAGGAGGAGTGTCTGACAAATCCAGGATGGTGTCTTTTAATTCTATCTATTTGCCTGAAAATTTCATAATGCCCTTCCTTTTAGTATCTCAGTAATATTCCACATATGGTCCATTTATTAGTGTTTTTGTCAAGTAAGATTAAATTGTTTTTATATTGCTATAAACATACTTGAACAAGTTTCTTTGTGGTATGGTGGAACATTTTGGGGGTATATGCCCAGAAATGACTGTGTCTTGAGACTGAAATATTCCCAGGTTTCTGATAAACTGCCTGTAATTGTTTGTATATACTTGACCCAGGCAGTATACTATTTGCAGTTGTAGCCTTATTGGAGGTGTGTCACTGTGGTGTGGGTTTTAAAACCCTTCTCCTTGCTGCCTGGAAGTCAGTATTCTGCTAGCATCCTTCATATGAAGATGTAGAACTCCCATCCATGCCTGCCTGGATGTTGTTATGTTCACACCTTGATGATAATGGACCGAACCTCTGAACCTGTAAGCCAGTCCCAATTAAATGTTGTCCTTATAAGTATTGCCTTGGTCATGGTGTCTGTTCACAGTAGTAAAAGTCTAAGACACTGCCAGATTGATTTCCAAAGTGGTTGCACAAGTGTGGACTTGCATCAGCAATGGAAGAGTGTTCTCCTTGTTCCACATCCTTGCAAGCAAGTGCTCTCACTTGAGATTTTTTTTTCTTACCCATTCTGATGGTGTAAAACAGAACCTCAGTGTCACTTTGATTTGAATTTCCCTGATGACTACATATGTTGAGCAATTTTTTAAGTGTTCTTGGTCATTAGAGATACCTCTGTTGGGAATTTTCTGTTTGCCTATCTATGTACCTCATTTGGATTTGGGTTATTTTGGGAAGGAGGGTTAAATCTGTTCTTTATATATTTGGGTTTTAGCATTCTGATAGCTGTAGGATTGCTAGTTTTTTTCCCCATTCTAAACACTGCTGTTTTGTCCTATAGACCATTTTCTTTGACTTAAAGAAGCTCTTCAGTTTCTTGTGGACCCATGTATTAATTGTTGATCTTAGTGTCTGAACTATTAGTGTTGTTTTCAGAAAGTTGCTTCCTGTGCTACTGTGCTCAGTGATATTTCCCAGGTTTTAGTCTGTTAGCTTTAGTGTATTTGGCCTTTTCCTGAGGACTTGGAACCACTTAGACTTGAATTTTGTGCAGAGTGATTAATATGGATTTGTTTGCGTTCTTCTGTATACAGACATGCAGTTAAACCAGTACCATTTGTTGAAAGTACCATATGGTATCATTTTTTCCCCATTATATGCTTTTTCTTCTTTGTCAGAATCAAGTATACATAGGTATGTGGGTTTACTTCTGGGTCATCAATTAAATTCCATGGATAAAACTGTCTGGTTTTGGCTAATGTGATTTTTAATACTATTGCTCTGTAGTACAGATTGAAAGCAAGCATTATGCCCCAAGAAGTTTTATCATTGTACAGGATTGTTTTAGCTATCCTGTTTTTCTCTTCCCTATATGAAATAGAGTATTTGTTTTCTCAAAGTATGTAAAGAATTGTATTAGAATATTAATCAGAATTATGTGGAATATACATGAGCATGGGTGATCTTTTCTTTTTCTGACATCCTTAATTTCTTTTTTCTGATCCTTGAAGTTAATATCATAAAGGTGTTTTCCTTGCTTGGTTACATATTTTACATTATTTCTGGCTATTGTGAAGGGTGTTGGTTCCCTTATTTCTTTCTCAGCCAACTTATAATTTGTATAAGTTTGTATAAAGAAGGAGCACTGATATTTTTTAGTTAATATTATGTGAAATAAAATGACCTTTGGTAAAAGTGCTTATTAGATTTAGGAGTTTTAGGGTAGAAGTTGTGAGGTTACATGTATACTATCATACCATTTGTGAATATTTATACATTAATTTCTTTTCCAATTTGTTTCCCCTAATACCTTTTGTATTATTGCTCTACCTAGAACTTCAGAGAGAATGGGCAGCATTATTTGGCCCCTCATTTCAGTAAAATTGCTTTAAGTTTCTCTCCATTTACTTTCTTGTTGGCTATTGGCTTGCTGTATATTGTCTTTATTGTGTTTAGGTATGCAGTTTGTATAATTGATCTCTCCAAGACTTTTAACATGAAGAGCTATTGAATTTTGTTATATAGTAAAATATATTGATTGACTTTCATACATTGAACCATCTCTGTCTCCCTGAGAGGGAGCCTACTTGATATAGGTGGAAGAAATATTTTATTAGTTTTTAATTCAATTTGCATTGTATTAAGTAGTTTTGCACCCATGCTCATAAAGGAAATAGGTCTGAAATTCTCTTTCTTAGTTGAATCTTTGTGTGTTTAGGTAACAAGGTGATTGTGGCCTCATAGAATGAGTTTTGCAGTGTTCCTTCTGTTTCTATTTTATGGAATAGCTTAAAAAGTGTTGGTATTAGCTCTTCTTTGAAAATTTGGTAGAATTTTGTATTAAACTATCTGGCTCTGAGCTTATTTGGTTGTGGAGAATTTTGATTACTGCTTCTATTTCCTTAGAGGTTATTTTACTTTTTAGATTGTTTGCCTGATCTTTGTTTTACTTTTGTAAGTAGTATCTATAAAAAAAATTCTATTTCATTTTGAGTTTCCAATTTTGTGGAATATAAGCTTTTGAAGTAAGACCTCATGATTGTTTGGATTTCCTCAGTGTCTATTGTTATATCTCCTGTTTCAATTCTTATTTTTATTAATTTTTACATTTTCTTCCTGCCTTTTAATTAGATTGGTCAAGGGTTTGTCTCTCTCGATGGTTTTTTCTAAGAACCACCTCTTGGATTTCTTGATTTTTTGCATTGTTCTCTTTGTTTCTAATTTATTGATTTTTTAGTCTTGAGTTAATTTATTTCCTGCCATCTACTTCTCATTGGTGTGTTTGTTTCTTTTTGTTCTAGAGCTTTCAGTTGTGCTGCTAAGTCACTAATATGAGATCTCCCCAAATTCTTTATGAAGGCCCTTAGTGCTATTGTATTTCCTCTTAGCACTGCTTTCATTGTATCTCATAAGTTTGGCTATGTTGTGGCTTCATTTTCAATTAATTATAGAAAGACTTTCTTTTCTTTTCTTTTTTATTTCTTCATTGATCCAGTAGTCATTGACTAGAGAAATGTTTGGTTTCCATGAGTATGCATGCTTTTGCTGTTTCTGCTCAGGTTGAACTGCAGTTTTAATAAATGGAGGTCTGATAAGATACCGTGTGTTATTTTATTTTTTTATATCTGCTGAGGCTCTCTTTGTACCCAACTATATGGAAATTTTTAAGGAAGATTTTTGTGGTGAGAAAATGGTATATTCTTTTGTGTTTGGGTGAAATATTCTATTGATATCTGTTAGGTCCATTGATTCATATCCTCAATTATTTATTTCTCTGTTTCTATCTTGATATCCTGTCCATTGGTAAGAGTACAGTGTTGAAGTCTCCTAATATTAATGTGTGGGGTTTTATTTAAGCTTTAATAGTATTTGTTTTACAAATGTGGTTGCCCTTGCTAGTGGGATATATGTTCATAATTGAGATGTGATCTTGGTGGATTTTTCCTTTGATGAGCATAAAGTGTCGTTCTGCATGTTTTGTGATTAATTTTGGTTGAAAGTCTATTTTAATAGATATTAGAATGGCTACTTCCTACTTCAACTTGCTTCGTAGCTCTGTTTGCTTGGAAAGCCTTCCTCTAGCCATTTTCTCTGAGGTAATATCTTGTTGCTGAGATTTTTTTTTTTTTTAATGTTTATAACAGACTGATGGATCCTGTTTTAGCATCTACCCTGTTAGACTGTCTTTTTATTGGGGAATTGAGTTCATTGATGTTGAGAAATACTAATGACCAATGCTTGTTAATTTCTTTTATTTTGTTTTTGTTGGGGTGTGTGTGTGTATATGTGTGTATGCTTACTATTTTTTGGTTTGATGGCATGAGATTATTTATTTCCAGTAATTTCATAGGCATTGTTAAGATCTTTAGTTTAGAATTTTTCTTCTAGAATCATGATCAGGGAAGAATTTGTAGATAGGCATTGTTTAAATTTGGTTTTGTCATGGAGTATCTTGTTTTCTTCATTTCTGTTCATTAAAAGTGTTGCTTGGTGTAGTAATCTGGGCTTAAATCTGTGGATCTGTGGTATCTAAGACTCTATAAGATAACTCTCCAGGCTCTTCTGGCCTTTAGGGTCTCTGTTGAGACGCCAGGTATAATTCTGATAGGTTTTCCTTTACATGTTACTTCATCTTTTCCTCTTGCTGCTTTTAATTCTTTCTTTGTTCTGTCCACTTACTCTTTTGCCCGTTATGTGGTGGAAGAGTTTTCTTTTCAAGCCCAATCCATTTGATATTCTGTAAGCTTTCTGTATGTTTATAGCCATCTTTTACTTTTGTTCAGTGAACTTAACTTTGATTTTGTTGAAAATATTTTTTTGACATTTGAGCTGAGAATCTTCTCCTCTTCTTCCTGAATTCCCTTTTCCTCCTCCACCTCCACCTCCTCCTCCTCTTCCTCTTCCTCCTCCTCCTCCTCCTCCTCCTTCTTTTTCTTTTCTTGTCATTATTATGTTTGGTCTTTTTATAGTGTTCCAGATATTTTGCATGTGTTATGTCAGAAATTCATTAGATTTAACATTTTCTTTGACAAAAATATTGATTTCTTATATGATATTGGCTACACCTGTGATCTCTTGTGTTGTGTTGATGATGTATTCTCCTGTAGTTTCTGCTCTTATCTAGATTTCCCATCTCTAGGATTCACTCACCTTTTAATTTAAACACACACACACACACACACGCACACATATATATATATATATATACATATGTGTGCGTGTGTGAGTGTGTGTGTGTGTGCTTCTATTTCCATTTTCAGGTGTTGAACCATTTTCATTCACTTCTTTAGCTTGTTTGATTGTATTTTCCTGTATTTCTCATAAAGGCAGGGGGAAGGGGGATGGGATAGAAGGTTTCTAAAGGGGAGATTTGGAAAGTGGAAAACATTTGAAATGTAAATAAAGGAAATATCCAGTCCCCCCCCCAATAAAAAGCACATGTATGTAGTTGGGAAGGAAAATGGTGGTGAGTATATAAGAGGAGCTAGAGAGGATAAAATAATGATGGATTTGATCAAAACACATTATTGCAATTCCATACAATAAATTTTTTAAAAATTCAAAAAAAGAGATCTATCCACTTCCTTTTTAAAGGCCTCTATGATTTATATAAGGTTGGATTTGAGATCATCTTGTTGTGTATCAATTTTGTTAGAATATCCAAGGCTTTTTGTAGTGGATTGCTCAACTTGTGGTGCCATAATGCCTTGGCTTTGTTGAATGTACTCTTAAAATGTCTGTGAAAGGCTAGGAAAGTATCTTGGGTATTATGCTCCAACTATGCTACGTATTATAAAATTACTTTCTGTTATGAATTTTGGAGAAATTTTTCTTTGATTAAATCTAGTTAGTAAATACAGAGAGATGTTCAACCACAAGTTAATCACCAACACTCTGATATCTCTATTTTCTTTCCTCTGACAGGGTTGAATATCTAGTACCAAATTTTGTTTAGATCATACATAGCCTGAGCATGAAATTAGACTCTTCTTACTCATAGGATCTGCTAAAATTATTTCTCTACTACACGGTAAGAATTAAAACAAGTTATATAAAATGTATAGTTCATTACAGGAATCAGAAAAGACAATTATATTTACCATAGTGAGACTACGATGACTCTATGCAACTTTGTAAAAATTAATACATGTTATTCAACAATAGAGAAAAATGGAATCCTAAAATTAGCAGTAAAATTTAATGAGCTAGATATCATTATGTTAGGCAAAAATAAACCAGGTTCCCAAAGATAAATATACTTTCTGAATGTTTCACATGCCCCCATGGAAGTCTAATTTTAAATAGATGGGAAGAGAGAGAGGAAGAGAGAGAGAGAGAGAGAGAGAGAGAGAGAGAGAGAGAGAGAGAGAGAGAGAGAGAGACAGAGAGGGTGAGAGGGAGAGAGGGAGAGAGAGGCAGAGCATAGATCGTAAAGGGGAGGAAGAAATACAAAAGGATACAAAAGGAGATGGAGTGGGAAAAAGAGGTAATAGAGTACATATGACCTGAAAGCAGGAAGTTTGAGAAAGAAAGAGATCACCAAGAGTTGGTGAGAAAGAGAGGTGGATGAACAACAAAAAAGTAGGATGGCATATATGTGTGTACAAATATATACACAACAACCCCCATCCCCATACACACACACACACACATATATACATATATATACATGTATGTATATATATTTAAATGCATATATAAAGATACATATGAAGATAATAAAAAATTCTCAAGTAATATTTTGGGCATATGCAATATAAATGTAATGGATGAATCATAAAGTAGTATTTTAAATTTACAAAAGATAAAAAAACAGAGGAAAATAATATTTTAAATTATGTTTTGAAAAATACAGTGTTGTCTTGGTGTCCTGAGCGGACCTTGGGCACAAGCTCTGTAGCCAGACCCACAACACCCAGAGGAAGCTCCACTCCCAGGCACTCTGATACTCTCAGGATAAGAGGTGAGGAGGACCCAACATCTATCCCAACACTGGAAGTAACTGGGACCATCAGGACCAGCCACAGAGGAACTCCACCAGCAGAGTGGCTTGGGTTCCTTCTGGTCTCTCTGGGCTAGTGTCCACAGCAGACCTTCGGCACAAGCTCTGCAGTCAGTCCAACAACACCCAGAGGAAGCTGTTGCACTCCCAGATGCTCTAACAAGCCCAGGGTCACAGGATCCCAGAATCACAGGATCACAGAGAAAGCTTGACTCTGAGGAGATCTGACACAACCAGAATCACAGGAAGGACAGGCTCCCGTCAGATTTAGCCAGGGCAAGTAACACTAGATATAACCAGATGGTGGGGAAGTGGGCAAGCATAAGAAAATAAACAACACAAAACAAGGTTATTTGGCATCATCAGAACCCAATTCTCCCACCATAGCAAGTCCTGGACATACCATCACACCAGAAAAGCAAGACTCAGATCTAAAATCACTTCTCATGATGATGATACAGAACTTTAAGAAAGACATAAATTGCACCCTCAAAGAAATACAGGAGAACACAGCTAGAAGCTCTTAAAGACGAAACACAAAAATCCCTTAAAGAACTACAGGAAAACTCAATCAAACAGGTGAAGGAAATGAGCAAAACCATCCAGAATCTAAAAATAGACATAGAAACAATAAAGAAATCAGAAAGAGAGACAATCCTAGAGATACAAAACCTAGGAAAGAAATCAGGAGTCATAGATGCAAGCATCACCAACAGAATGCAAGAGATAGAAGAGAGAATCTCAGGGGCAGAAGATACCATAGAAAACATTGACACAACAGTCAAAGAAAATGCAAAAAACAAGAAGCTCCTAACCCAAAACATCCAGGAAATCTAGGATGCAATGAGAACACCAAACCTAAGGATAATAGGTATAGAAGAGAGTGAAGACTCCCAATGTAATGGGCCAGTAAATATCTTCAACAAAATTATAGAAGAAAACTTCCCTAACCTAAAGAAAGAGATGCCCATGAACATACAAGAAGCCTACAGAACTCCAAATAGACTAGACCAGAAAATAAATTCCTCCCGTCACATAAAAATCAAAATACCAAATGTACTAAGCAAAGAAAGAATTTTAAAAGCAGTAAGGGAAAAAAGGCAAGTAACATATAAAGGCAAGCCTATCAAAATTACGCCAGACTTCTCACCAGAGACTATGAAAGCTAGAAGATCCTGGGCAGATGTCATACAGACCCTACAAGAACACAAATGCCAGCCCAGGCTACTAAACCCAGCAAAACTCTCAATTACCGTAGATGGAGAAAACAAGATATTCCACGACAAAACCAAATTTAAACAATATCTTTCCACAAATCCAGCCCTACAAAGAATAATAGATAGAAAACATCAACATAAGGAGCAAAACTACATCCTAGAAGAAGCAGGAAAGTAATCTTTCATCAAATCCACACTAATCTAATACCACCTCTTACAACAAAAACAACAGGAAGTGACAATTACCTTTTCTTATATTTTTGGTTGTGAGCCTAGCTTTTAATGGCTGAGCCATCTCTCCAGCCTGACAATTACCTTTTCTTAATAACTTAATATGAAAATTAAGATTACCAACATATCCTAATTGATAGAAATCCAAAAATATGAGGAAGTAGATATTTGTTGATTGTCATCCAATGGTCTCTCTAACTTGGTAATTGGAGAAATAGATCCAATGTTGTATAATCTATATACCTTTCAGCTTGTTTGTGACAGTCTTGCTGTGTACAACATAAGGGTCTTGAAATCTTGCTTCTACTATCTCAGCCTCTCTATTAGTAGTATTGTTTATTTCATGTTTTTATACTATACTATGATTTTCAGAACAGCTTATATATTTCAAAAGTATTTATATACCCAAGTGAGACATAGACAATTAACTTGGGAGGTGGCTTGTAGGAAAGAGAACAACAAAGAGTAAGACTGAATGTTTGCTTGACATTTGTAGCTCTTGTATCAAGTTTGAAGAAGAGGACTTATAAGTTACTCTTTCTCTTAGATGAATGCTTTTCTAAATTATCACAGCTAATGAACCAGATTCTTACCTGCACCTAATGTCTGTGCCACCCTCCAGGCAGAACCATTGTTCATTGAAACAGTTGGTGAATGACTTTATGGATAGACCATCTTAATACACACACCATTTCTTAAACGAATGTAATCTGTTCTATGTGGGCTAAGAACAAAGTCACTCACTCAAGTCAAATAGTTTTGATCATAGCAGGAAATCTGTATCCAAAAATTATGCCTACAATTCATTCCTCTGTGCAGCAGAACTGTCAACTCTCAGCTTAGCTACAATGGAGGTAAAATCCTTTGGTGATGTGAGGGTCATTGAAGTATAGCCTTATTACAATGAAATCCAATGTTTAAAAATTGTTCTTATTTTGGTCTTGTACCACAGTAAGAGCCAAGATTTTAAACTCTTCTAAATACAAAACAAACAACCAAAAAGACTTCATATATTTATGTTCATTTAAGAAAATACTAGTAGTGATGTATTATTTTGAAATATACAGTTAATATGTTTGGAGTTATTTAAAATTTGTATTGAGAAAAATGTATGTATTTTCAGAATTGGTGTAGATAAGCATCTACATAAGACTTAAATTGATTGTTGTTTTATATCAAACAACTTTTATAATACTTATTTTTATTGTTATAATATTTTATAAATTTTAAGGAATATGACAAAAAAATATTATAGGTATTGAAGGGGGGTCTCTGGGAGGAGGTGGGGTACAAAAGGGAAACAAGAATGTGATTTAATTCTATTTACTTAAAATTTGTTTTTAAATGTTAACAAATATAGATAAATTGAAATCATGTAACTTTTATCAACATAATGCAATAAAAGGTTTTTTTAAATAAGAAAAATACAGTGTCAATAAATATCTATGGATGCAAGATAATATATAATGGAAAGCTATGATTTAAAAAAATAACATAGGAATCTTATAGAAATACCACTATGGAAATGCTAATCTAACTCAGAATATCTATTACAAGTAAATGGTAGGAGGGATTTGTGCTTTTTGTTTCTTCAAACCTGCTATCCTCAGGTTAGACGAGAATGAAATAAATTGTTGCCTTGACTTATCTGGATAACATTCCTTTTATTATTTACTTGAAAGTGAAATTCTAGTTATAATGCTGACAGCATGGGACAAAAGCACACAAAAATAGGATTATCTTAAATCAAATACTATATTTTAAGGAGGAATAATAGATTAAATTGTATACAGAGAATGAACTAACAATATTTTCACATATATTCATTTAATAGTCAATTATAACCATATTTGTAAAGTTATAAGCAAGCTTGATACCTTTATTGAAGATACACGGCATTGTTTTATTTATAGCCTATTATGTGACAAAAGAAATTAGTGAGATCCTTTGATAAAATAATATAGGAAGTGTTTTCATAACACAAAGGCAGTGGGGACCTGGGAGAGTCTTGGCTCCCTATGGTGGTTATTTCATCCTATTTCATGTCTAATGGCATTTTCTTTTCTTCCATAGAGATTACATTTTGAATTGGAGACTTTCTTTTTTCCAAAGTAGGAAGATATAAGCTTTCTACTTCAGATGAAAATAGGAGCAGTTAATGTCTTCAACACATGACTAAGACCTTTGTGGACTGTAATCATTTTTTTAAAACTTCAATAATAAGCCATCTGAAAGTATGCTTCTTAACATGATTCAAGTATTTTTCCTCAAAGCTCTGGAGCATTGAAATCTGAAAATCCATTGTCCAGGGCTGTGCCTTTACCAGGACATTAGGTGTTCATCATTTGCTTCTCCACCTTCTGTCATTCCAGGTGTTCTCTGGCTTACTCCAGTGGATATCTCATCTTCACCACTGTCTTCAGATGGTCATCTTCTCTGCAGGTTTCTACATCAGGTTTGTTCTCTGTGTATCAATTTGTGTCTACATTTCTCAGTCTTCCTTAATAGAAAATGCTATTATTGTAATTTATAGATAAGACAATCCAGTTAGGAATTCTAAGAGTCAAACACCTGGGAAGCAGGAAAGCCAGTGTAACAGTAAGACTATTCTACTGTATCATTTCCATACTGGACCCACACTGACTTTAACAGACATGTATATTTTCTCCTTTTTTGTTTTATCTTCTTGTTAAATTATCTATCTATTTTATCTATGTTTCTATGTATCTGTCTGTCTATCTATCTATCTATCTATCTATCTATCTATCTATCTATCTATCTATCTATCATCTATCTTCTATTGTATCTTGCTATGTAACACAGGCTACACTCTTTTATTTGCAATGTAAAACCATTCCACACAAGTTTAATTTCTGATCTCAGCTATGCAGAGAAATGCAATATTTTCTGATAATGTCCCACTTAAACACAACCATGAGAAGTCCTTAGCTTCCATTAAGTCCAAACACAATGCAGTCAAAAAAATTATTGGTCTTTCTTCTTCCCTACTATTCTTGCCAACTTCTTTCTTAGTTTCATTTCAGTATATAGATTTCAATGCTTCCATAGTAATGTGCTGACAAATTGACTTGCTACATTTTGAACTAATCAAAGCCCTTTCAGTAAAGGTATACATACAATGAAGATATTTAAAATGTGGATATTCATCCTGAGTGAGGTAACCCAATCACAAAAGAACACACATGGTATGCACTCTCTGATAAGTAGATATTATCCTAGAAGATCAGAATACACAATGTACAATCTACAAAACCACAAGAAACTCAAGAAGAAGGAAGACCAAAGTATGGATACTTCGTTCCTTCTTAAAAGGCGGAACAAAATACCCATGGAAGGATTTTCAGAGACAAACTATGGAGCAGAGACTGAAGGAAGGACAATCCAGAGACTGCTCCACCTGGGAATTCTTCCCATATTCAATCATCAAATCCAGACACTATTGTTGATATCAGCAAGTGCTGGCTGACAGGAGCCTGATATAGCTGTCTCCTGAGAGGCTCTGATAGTACCTGACTAATACAGAACTAGAGTCTCACAGTCATCCATTGGACTGAGCTAGAATAAAGGAGCTAGAGAAAGGACCCAAGGAGATGAAGGGTTTGCAGCCCCTTAGTATGAATATAATATGAACTAACTAGTACCCTCAGAGCTCCCAGGGACTAAAACTCTAACCAAAGGGTACACATGGAGGGACTCATGGCTCCAGCAGCATACGTATAGCAGAGGATGGCCAAGTAAGACATCAATGGATGGAGAGGCCCTTGGTCCTGGGAAGGTTCTATGCCACAGTGTAGAGGAATGCCAGGGCCAGGAAGTGGGAGAGGGTGGAGTGGTAAGTAGAGGGAGGGGAGAGGGAAGAAGGGATTGTTTTTGTTTTTGTTTTTTGTTTTTTTCTTTCTTATTTTATCTTATTTTTCTTTTTTCTTTTGGAGGGGAACCTGGGAAAGGAGATATTGTAAATAAAGAAAACATCTAATAAAATAAAATAAAGTAAAATAATATAAAATAAAATAAATGTGGATGCCCAGGCAAATAAAAATACCCTAGCTCTTTCAAGTTCTGGCCCGTGAGTCACCTAAGTGACATGTCCCAAATGTGGCTACAGTTTTCCTTTTTTCACACTAATAAAGACTTTTTACAGGAAACTTCATCCTTTAGAATTTCTAAACTTTTCTCTTTTTAATGTAAAAATGCCATTGTTATTTTTGAATTTTTTCTAAATACATTTTTGTACTAATTTCATGACAAGTGTTTTCCAAAAGTTCATTATTTTTTCATCATATAATCCCCCTTTTACTTTTAAATTTCCCATTCTATTTTTAAATTTCCTAGCATTTAATGTCTTCCCTTTTCAGCTTTTAACTCTAACAAAGGAGAAATTGCACAGTAAAGTGGATCTGTTCCTGCCTAAAGCGGATCTGTTCCTGCCTAAAGCGGATCTGTTCCTGCCTAAATTCACCTGCATGCTGTTTGACTGTTGGTTTGATTTTTCTAAACCTGCTTTTATAAGGGTTCTCATATGTTTCAACCCCCCTTCTAGCCCACCATGGAAAGGTAGGGGAGAAAAGATGATAACTAGAACAAAGAGGTACAGACCTATTTAAAAGTATTTTTTGAGGTGATTCCAATACTTGTTTAATTCTTTAGTGATATAAACATATTCACATATGAATACATATACACACACGCACATGCACACACACACACACTGTTATCTCCATCCTCTTTTCTAAAGGGCTACAATATTCTGCCATCAAAAATTGTCTGGAAAAATAATTTATTTGCTTACATTCCTAGGATTTGGTGGTGTGTCATAGTATATCTAGAGTTGAACTCCCTTTTATCAATGACTTTCTTCAAACCATCTTTGATGGTTTGAATATGCTGGTTCTGGGAGTGGCATTATTAGGAGGTGTGGATGTGTGGGCAGAAGTGTGTCCCTGTTTGGGTGGGCTTTAAGGCCCTCCTCCTAGCTTCCTGAGATCCTGTCTCTCCTGTTTGCCTTCTAAACAAGATGTAGAATTATTAGCTCCTCCTACACCATGCCTGCCTGGAGTCTGCCATGTTTCCTGCCTTAATGATAATGGACTGAACTTCAGAACCACTTAGGCCAGCCCCAATTAAATGCTGTCCTTTATAAGAGTTGTCTTGGTCATGGTGTCTCTTTACAACAGTGCAAACCTTAACCAAGACACAATCTTTTCTCCTTTTAAACTCCTTTCCTGGATTCATTCTTCTAAAGACTGAAGAAGAATAAAGATAGCATCTTCCAAATCCCTCCATAGAAGAAAGTGTCAAGCTCTGAATACCAAGCCAGTTCCCACAAACCATGACCAAGCCAGCTCCCACAAACCATGACCAGCCAGTTCCCACAAACCATCACCAAGCCAGCTCCCTCAAACCATCACCAAGTCAGCTCCTACAAACCATCACCAAGCCAGCACCCACAAACCATGACCAAGTCTCTACATTCATTGAACCTCAACAAGCCATAACCAAGCCTTCACATGTATCAAATCTTGGCAAGAAATGACTAAGTATTCACATGCATTGTACCTCTGTAAGCCATGACCACAGCTCTACATGCAATATACCTCAGCAAGCTATGGCTATTTTGGCTCTATATGCAACACTGAACTAAAGCTTTCTAAACAAAATATTTTTCTCTAACTTGATACTTTTCTCTTTAAATATTGACCACTTGGAAATTTCAAATGATTATAAATATTTCTCAACAGTCAACCCGCTTTCATTTCTAATCGTGACAGTAGTTAATGAAGCCTTTAGAGTTCCAAGCCTCTTCTTTTTAAAGATTCTTTGAGCAGATGACATTCAGGCTATCAGTTATAATTTCTCTTACCTACCTACTTGCTTCACTTCAGTTTTTTCTTCAGCTTAATTATAATCTACTTATGTTACATGCTTCTTTTAAGCTACACATGTTTTCCTTCTGCTCATGGCTCCATAACTGCTGTATCACTTCTTAGGAGGTCCGCATCAATCAGATCTGGCTGTGTTAGTGATCTTATGTTACAATCACAAGGTGCCAAAACGCGTTTCCTTAAACGATAGACACTTAACTTTCAGTTTACACATGCGGTTCTAGAGGCCTGGGGTGGTATGTAATTACAAAAAAAAAAAAAAAAAAAAAAAATGTAAAAAAATAAAAAATAAAAATAAATTTTAAATAGTTCAAAGCTTGGTGAGAAGTACACCTTTACTTCCAAAAACAAAACAAGCATCCTTTTTGGGTACCTCACAAAAAAACCATAAAGGCAGTACAGTTATTTTTCTCCATAGCTACCTACTAACTACATCTACATTAGATGAGCTCCTAACTATGGCACCTGCAAACATTGTACCGCCGCATTGGGAAGTGGGGCTTCAACAAAGCAACTTCAGACATACAACTTTAAGTCCATAGCAACAATCCTAGCCTTTATATTTTAATATTACTTTCCTTAATATTTATAACAAATACATAATAATGCTTGTTTCTTCTACATAAAAAAATAACAAAACAAAACAAAACAAAAAATGTGAATCTGTCTCCACTTTAGAAATAAAGTTTCTAGAAAAAGAAAATCTTGAGCCTCACTGATAGTACTTTCCCACTGGTTGTACATTCTTCCATCTGGCTTTAACATTTATCTCACTCTAAAATGGTGAGATAAATCTGCTCTGACATAGAACAACAGGACAGATGGTCTTCGGAACATATACTATGAGCGGGTGAAGTTGAGAAAAATCTAACCAACACTTACTTTTTTACATCTTAAAGAGAAGCATGAAGAAGATCAGATTCAGAAACAGTATATATGATCATTTTCTATTTCTCAGATAAAACCCTGGCAAAATTTAGACTCCCCAACATGTATTACACCTAATGACAATCCTATATTATTTTGAAATGTTTATTACTTCAAGCTACTAGATTGAAAGTTTACTTCACTTAAATGGAAGATAGCCTAGTATGGATTTTAGTAATTTAAAATAAAGATCAAGCTAGGAATTGTGGCACATACTTATAGTCCTGAGACAGAGGAGGCAAAGGCGAGCAATTTCTGTGTGCTTGAGGATAGCCTGGACTACATAGTGAATTTTAGCCCACACATAAATACTCATATATATGCATATATATATATATATATATATACAGATATATAACATATCTGTATATATATGTGTATATAATCACATGTCTCCTTGATCTAAAGCTGGTAAGAGGTTTATGATGAATTGTCTTATAAAACAAGTTATATATAGGTCATAGGAAAACAGATATAGGTATTCTATGATATACTATGTATGTAAATGTTTTATATGCATATTTAGAAAATATTTTTAGAGTAAATATAAGAGCACATGCAAGAAACACTCTAAAAAATTTCTAAGATAATAATTTGGTATTTCATTTCTTTAAAGAAATATGTTTGAAAACATCAAAGGGCATATTATTTTATTTTTTAAAAAAATATTACATGGTTGGATTTAGTTTTTAAACCAGTTAAATAGTAACAGCTCCCTAAAGTGATCTACATTTTTTCTGAATCTATATGTAGCTTTTTTGTTATGTTTTCATAAATGACACTATTATGTAAGGAATCAAGGAATCATTTTACAATAAAGTCCCTGAAATTTTAAAATCTGCCCAAAGGTGATATGTAAAGTTGGAACACATGAAACAGCAAACACTGAGGCTATCAAAGATTCTGTTTAACCCAGGTATAGAATAACTATTAACCAGAGATTTTCCAAAATAAAGTTAAAGGAAAATTTACAAGATGAATTAAATTCAATATCTCAACATTTAGCTGGTCTTTTTAGCTAATGACCAGATTATGCATGATTTCTATTTTTACCCAGTTTGTTGTAAATGCCTTTGTAAATAAATTTAAAATAAAATAAAACATGATGCCATTAAATGAAGAAATGGTAGAGGAGTTAATCATATAGAGTCATGCTTTAACCCATGCAAATGAGTGAAGAACCTAATCTAGTTAAGAGGTGGATTGTGAATCTGACTATACCAAACATGAAATCCTCTCATTCTTGCTACTTCATTTTCTAAATGATGACATCTGAATCACAGTGGATACTTCCACATGTACAATTACTGAGAAGAAAATTATTATTAGAGAAATATGTATTGACTCTTTGTAATTTAACTTCCTTAATTTTCAACCTTAATTTATAGTAAACTATTTCCAGCATACATATATACTATAAGAAATCTCTTTATTTCAAAAACATAAGTGAGTATTACATTCATGTTTTTATTTTTATTTAATGGGCTTAATTATTTGTTACAGTATACTACCTTTACAAATTGCAAACTTCATGTATGCTTTACCTATATATTGTCATATTTAAAATATTATCACTAAACCTAGAGTTAATTTGAAGTTATCAAGTCTACATTATATCAAAAATTAAACATAAAAAATTAAAGATAATTATTGGCTCTTTTAAAACAAAATGATATTGTTTGTAAATTACATTTTGTATCAATTCCATCTACTCTTTAATTTATGAATTATTTGTTTGGGAAAATATTGCAGAAAAATTGTAGTTTGCTTATCTGTAGATACACCTCATAATTTCTCATATAAGAGACAAATGTATTTCTTCTTTTATGTTAAAGTTATTATTATTTGTATGTTTTTCCTGCATATATGTTTGAGGACAACATGCACGCAGTGCCCTGAGAGTCCAGAAGAGGGAATTCGATGCCTTGGCACTGGAGGTAGAGACAATTGTGAGCTGCCATGTGTGAGCGGGAAACAAAGCCTGACTTCTCTGGAAAAGCAGCCTGTGCAGTTATCAAGTGTCCAAGTGCCAGACAATAGGGAGCTCTACGAACAAGGAAAACAATAGATATGCCAAAGTGGGCAGGGTACAGTTACATACTTTTAAATATTTTAAAATAAATGAAATGGAATGCATTATTGATATTATCAATTTATTCTGTTATTATAATACAACTTTTAGTATTAAACGTATTTTATCATATTGGTAAATATTTGAATTCTGGGTAATAGATAAAATAAATTTGATTTAAGAAATACTGATTGTTAGTCTCTGTTAAATTGTTTATTCAAAATTCTGATGGGCAAATATTAAAAGAAAGTCAGCTGCAGAAAGCTGTCAAGTGGTTGAGATGTTTAAGACCTTCATTATCTTGTAGTTCATCCCATCAGTTTAAATATCACATGACACTCAGTTTTGCAAGTTACAAGAATACACAGATGCATGGATCCCTACAAGTATATACTTAAGTACTCTACTTACTTAGAAATGAAGGAATTGAAGGGATCAGAGTCTTTGAAGGCACAGCACAGTGTCTTCTGTGCATCATACTCTATTAATGAGAAACGTGTAAACTCTTCCATGGCAATCACTTGTCTATTTTCTAAAATTAACTGCTTTCAGCTGCATTTAGATCACAAGGTGATCTAGCAGCACGGAGAGCTTATGCACAGCACCACAAGCGCCCTAATCTATCCTTTGTCCACTGGTGTCATTGCAAAATTAAAACATTACAAAATGACCAATTGAGTGAAACTATTAGCTTACTATTTCCATAAAAGCACCATCCAAAGAGAGAACACAATGTGATTCCCCAGAGTCCCTGAAGCAGTCAGGCAAAATGGCACAGAAATCAATAGAACCAGGAGGGAAACATTATGAAAATTTTGTAAGAATTTGCTTCCAAATGCTATCCTCAATAAGAGACTTCAGCACCACATTCATGAGCAATGTGCAAATAGAGTGAAATAAAATACACTTGACAAGGAATGAATGCCACAATGTAAAGTTCTGTTGTTCAAAGAGCTGTACTGTTTTAATATCAATTTTCCTCTTTACAGCTTAACCCTGTTACTTTTGCTAACAAGAATGATGAAAGGCATATTGGAAAACATAAAATATTAAAAACCTGAAAAGCCTACATTAGAAAAATGAATTAAATATGTGATAAGCCCAAGGTGCAAAGGTGCATGGTACAGTGCATTCAGATACATAAATGTTCAAAGGCATAGGACATGGATAAGAATCTTGATAACTTACCACTTTAAAAAAATCTCACTATACCAGGGTCAGAACATTTATTCTAATTATGGATTTGCCTAGAAATTGACCCCTGTAATGGAGATATATAGTCTACATATTTTAATGGTAACTTACACATATTTAAGGTATGATTTTACCCACGATCTGGACAAAAGAAACAAAGCATGACTAGCAACAAATAGATTAATGATTTATCCTGTCCAATAGGGACATTATTTTTATGCTTATAATAATTTGACCAAATATAAAGGAAATAATATAAATGACAATTTGACCTAAATTTTATATAAAAACACTGGATAAAAATTTTTCTCCAACTTCCGGATGAACCTCCAAACTGATTTCCAG